>NC_039252.1:2084630-2354948 GCF_003368295.1 Carassius auratus
TCACATGAGTGTCATTCAACAGAAACACTAAAACCATGGTGTCTTCAATGGCCCTTCTGGAAAGGAGAGTAAATAATTTGTAGCTTCTCCTTTTGATGTTCTAGCTGCGTTCAGGTCTGTTTTTTACCATGATAAGCTGATAGGAGCGCTGGGAAAGACACAGAGGGTTGAAAAATGAATCATGGGGTGATTAATTTACTCCCATACTGCAGTAGCTGCTAGTCTCCCCACACCTTTCCCTCACAACGTATCTGGAGGCTTTTAGATCACCTAACAAAGCTCCTCATGAAGACATCTCTTTACTGTAGATGAGCTAACCCAAGTACTCCTCTCGAGGTCTGACTCGGGGCCCGCCTGAGCCACTCTAATGCCTCTGTCCACAATGACCAGCAGGAATGCTAACCCTCCCCAAGCGCTGACGTTTATTAGCTCGAGCTCTCGCGTGTCAATGGGAGGACAAACTCTATAACACGCACTGGTCCATGGTCATTTCGCAGTCAGATCCTTCTGGATCTAGCTGGGTTTTCATAGGAAATCACTTAAATGTTTATAGGCCCAGACCACATGTGTGAGAGAGATGTAAGTCGGCTTTCACAAGCATCAATATGGATGATATATCCATGTAGCTCAGCGGTAGCGGCTAGTCTGGAGTGCCGCTTTAAATACTTAATGAAACATCTCACAGTTTAATTGCAGACTACAGAATAAATCAGTTTGACGAGTCTATTTAATATCAGTTCATGATGGGGGGTGGACTCCTGTGTCTGGTTTCCATCATCCTGCTGCTGGAATGTTGATGGCCAAATCTACACTAATGTAACTTTTTTACGCCACCGTTAAACAAACAAAAGGCCAGTGTGAGGAGGATACACAGGTGCATTGTGGGATATGAGATCTGCACATTTTAGACAACTGTGCAGGACAGGCTTTAGCTTAGCAATTCCATATTAGAAGGGGAAGTTCATCCAGTGGATTGGCAGATTGTAAATGAGACTACCCATCTATTTAATAACTTACAGGAACATTGTAGAAATATCTCACTAAATTCCGTCCATTTTGGAGGGAGGGATATTGTTTTCATGAGTTTTGAAGTTTTTCTGGTCTGGGTTGCAGATGTTACATTAAAAGAAGTTAATCTGCAGTCAAAATAGTCTTTCAAATAATGATTCATATTTTATTCTGACAAAAAAAAAAAAAAACGAAGTATCCAAACAAAGTATTCTACGTACATGATAAAAACTATTTTACTTTTTATTTAAATACACACTAAATAATTTAAAATACAGTAAAATAGTAATGTGAAATATTATTACAATATAAAATATTTGCTTTCTATTAGAATAAAAGTTAACATTATATTTATTCCTGTGATGATAAAGCTGTATTTTCAGCATCATTACTTCCAGTCTTCAGTGTCACATGATCCTTCAGAAATCATAATAATATGCTGATTTGAACATTTAGTATTATTATCAGTGTTGAAAACAGTTGTGCTGCTTCATATTTTTGTGGAAATCATGAAAAATGTTATTTGTCCGATTTTTTTATTTTATTTTTATTAATAGAAAGTAATTGCAATAATTAAACAAACAAACAGCATTTATTAAAAAAAAAATAAAGTGTAATATTATACTGTCACTTTTGATAAATTTAATATGCATGTTGATAAATACAATTCTATCAAAACCCCCAAACTTTTGAATCATAGTGTGCAATGTTTGATTATAATGCTTTTTGATTACTTTTTGAATACAGATGCATCAGCACAATCTAAAATGAGCGTAATTAACATAATATAAATGACAAAACCACCATTCCAGCTCATTTGCTGCTGGTTAAACTGGATTTTGGCAGTTACTGAATAAGATGCAGGTTTTGCGCTGAAACTTCATACACAAAAAGTGGCTTATTGAATTTGACCCTCAGTCTCCTTAAGAAAAAGCAAACCAACAGTGACCTTATAATGGCCTCTCCACAGTGAAAACCACTCCAGTTCCCATTACTTTGTTGTTGGGTTCAATAACCCTCCCTATAAGAGTCTCTCCCTCCTTCAGGATCTCCTTCAGCATTTATCACAAACGTCAGAGAGTTTAACTTGGTGCCTAGTGCCTGCCTTTAGAGCTGTTTCCAGTGTGATTACAAGCAGAGACGGATCTCGAAGGCTTGAACACAGGACCATGGGGACAGGTCCCTGCCAAAGTTAGAAGACTGTCAAATAAATCCTACTAATATTTCTAGTGATCGCAGTTCTGGCTGAAGACCTGTTAAAGGAAGGTTCACCCAATATTAAAAGTACTGTCATCATTTACTCACCCTTGTGTCGTTCCAAAAACCATATGACTTTATTTTTCTTCAGAACACAACTGAAGATATTTTTAATGAAACCTCAGAGGTTTCTGTCTCTCCACTGAAAGCTGAGTTAACATAGAAGATCCAAAAAAGGCTATGAAGGTGTGATTTATGTATTTCTTTGTTTCTTTAAGATGTTCTCCTTTGTCGTGTAATATAGCTATATTAATAAAGCATATTTCATTTATATGCACATGTTTACAAGTAGAATTCATTATGTGTAATCTAACATGTGAACATTTCAAAATAAATGTCAGATAAAACAAACTAAGAAGATAAATAGAAGGTGACAGGCTTGAAAGGACATTATATGCATGAGCGCCGAATAACGCTTAGAGATGGATGATTCCAATAAAGTTTCCATAAAATGCCAAATTACAAACGAAGTGTGGTAGGTGGCTTATAAAAGTGCTCTCTGACTGGGCACCAGATGAACTGCTGAAGGGTGAAATTGGAGACCGGAAAATAATAATAATAATAATAATGTTTCTGGATCAACATCAATTGTTAGAATAAGATAAGAAAAACTGTCAAACAAACCTAGTCCAGACGCTTTAAGGACAACATGAAATGTTATTCGCAACCTATTTTACTTTGGAGGACTGACATATTTACCAGTCAACAAGAAAGAATGTAGGCCAGGACATGATTTTATCAGTCAGGAATAATTTATACCTCCATTTATACCAAAATGGAGTGGTAAATAAAATAAAAATTAAATTAAATTAAATTAAATTAAATTAAATTAAATTAAATTAAATTAAATTAAATTAAATTAAATTAAATTAAATTAAATGCTTTATTGCTATTCTCTTTTTTATTTTTTTATTTTTTATTTATTTATTTATTTTTTTTCCTGCAGATGATCCAAACAGAGCTTCAATTAATAGCAAAAATAGCATTTCTCTGATGTTTTTCTCTAAAAAGAAAAAAAAAAGAAAAAAAAAAGATTAATAAAATAAAACCAGTGGGTTTGCACCTAGGCTAGTCTGAGGAAAGGGAATACGTTTTACTATGTCAGTGGCGGTCGCGGGTGTTCACAGACAGGTGAGGGAACTGAAAACATGTTTGACTGTTTTCATCCCTGTTGAGCAAGAGGATGCATTGAGGTGTTGTTCTAGAAACATGTCCTACTTGGCGAAATCACGCAGCAGATTGCAGATTGATTTTCATAGTCAGACTTCAGAGTTCTGGTTCCAACAATTGGTCTCTCACAGTTGAACAGCCAGCGAGCCAAACTCACTAATGCTCAGATTCTAGTTACATCTTCACACCATTAGGAATCGGAGATAGCGTGACTCATTTTAGCCAGTTTAACACCATCTCTACATCTCGTGTCTGACCTTGTAATATTTCCCAACTCATTTACTCTGCTAATGTGTCATATTGACTATGAATCACTTAACGTCTCGCTCTCAGCAGAGTGAATCTAACTGCTTTAACCTTGAAAGTGACCCTATCAAAAGATCAGTTAATCTACTGCTATATTCTTCCTAATAACGCCCTTTTCTTCCCAGTGCAGTGTCCTAAATCACCCATAGTCGAGGTGACATTGATGCTGGATATATATTGCATTGATCCATTTAAGAGCTATAAAAGAGATTTTGGGCAATGGCCAGTGCGAGGAGATTTCGCGAAGTCAATCTGAACAATTTACAGAGGCCACGACTCTCCCACTCTGGCGAATCAAAGCAGGGGTGACATCATACTGTGATAATTTATGAGCGCTTATGAACATTGAGCCGCAGGGTGATGATAGATGAGTAGTGAATTCTGGGAACTTCACTTCATGGTGTTAAGAACACAGAACTGTTGCCACTGTACTTGTTGGCAACAGAAGTGGAACTGGATATGATATTTATATATATAATAGGCCATTTATTTAGACTTTTTTCCTGACATGTACATTGTCACAGCTGCATATTTTATTTTCCTTGTCTGATTTTGTAAAACAGTATGCATGCATTTATGCATGTTAAAAAAGTAAATTTAATTGTAAAATATGACCCAGAAATAATCTTCCAAGTTTTCGGTAGATGTCCTCCTTTGTAAATTGCATTCAATTAACAAATAGTTTTATAGTATTTAATTCCTGGGTTATGTTGCTTTGGAAAGTCATTTCATTTAAATTTTTTTTAGTGCTAAACATGATCAATTCAATCAACTTTTGATCTCCAGCCTTGGCGCTTCAAACTCTTCCAGCTTCAGTAGGGTCTGTTTCGCTTTTGTTTACATCACAAACCTTCTGTTGACTTCAAGGCCAGAATGCATCATTTATATTGTGAGCAATAAAAGCATTAGTGGAGCACTTGTGTGTTGGGTTGATTTATGCACAGATTTCTGAGGACTAAATGATCTTGGGACCAAGCCAAAAACTGATTTTATTTTTACGTTTTACTCGAATTGGGTTGACATTTCAGGAAATGTGCTGTAGTTTGAGTGTTGAGGTTATTTAGACAGACTGAACAGCATATGTAATAGACAGGATACGTTAAGTGCTATCATTTGCATGTAATGCCTGTCTGATGTCTGGGATCTGCAGGTATGTTCTGTGTTAATGCTCTGATAAGCCAGCGCAGCTGTCTTTTTCAGCGTCTTTTAGAAGTAAGTGCTTTGTTCTCTTGTTTGTTTATTCTTGTGTGTGATTAATCAGACTGTTTTCTGGTTACCTTGATTCATCAAGCCATATGCACAATCTTAATGATAAATTTGTTTCTCACAAATAGGCAGCTTTTCACTTCACGAGATGTTAATTGATGGACTAGACTACTTGTGGATTCTTGTGATGTTATTATATCAGCTGTTTGGACTCTCATTCTGACGGCACCCATTCACTACAGAGGATCTATTGGTGAAACAATCATGTTGAAATGTAATGTTAAATTTCATGACTTGTAAACCTATAACTCATACATAACATATGCAAATTCATGCAATATGCAAATGTTAGGTTAGTTTTTGGTTAGTATATGCCATAACTGATCATTAGCTCATAAGTAGGTATGAACGCATGATAATGCATGTAATGTTATTGTAAAGCATTAACGCTATGGGTAATTAAGTACATACTTAATCATTGAATACATTTTTTTAATCCAATCAGCATATGGCCAACAGAATTCCTTTGCTTGAAAATCTCTGTATCAATCCTTGAAGGCAATCAATATCTCCCAAATAAGTTTGACATGAAACTGCACAGTGTTATATGTTCAAGTACAAACACTGGATGTATAAACATGCCTGAAGCTGCCATTTAAGACAGCGAAATGTTACCGCTTCCTGATATAAAGTAGCGCAGCTTGTTTTACAGCCTGATGGCTGCCATTGATCAAAGAAATATCCCAACTCTCGCAATGGTAGAGCAGCCCTCAAGGAATTTCATCCAGAAATGGTGTGTTTGGATCGACATTCCATTACAATATTTCACTTTCATCGCCTCAGGTGTCATCTCAGACTCTGCTGCATGACCACAAAAGACAGAAAGTACATCTACAGTGTACGCAAATAAAAAAAGTGACAGATTAGATTAGAATTTTAAATTCCTAGCATTTAAATGGAAATCTTTCAAAGATGTTTAAATGTAAAATGTTTTAAAGCACCCTGACTACATCTGACCCATTTTCTGATGAGCAGAGAGATTAAATATTGCCTTTAAAACCATATTAACTTGAAAAGGAACCAAAGACCTCTGTGAGATGCAGAAAATCTGACAAAACTTGACATCAGTGTGTTAGAACATTATGTGCTGTAGCCAGGGAGCTGCTTATTTACTGACCCAAGAAAAAAAATATAATAAAATGAAAAAATCCACCCAAAAGTGTTTCTGGTCCCTCCTGAAAATGTACATTTATGTGATTTTTCAACCAATTTTATCACCCGAAAAATGTAAATGGTGCAGAAGAGTTGCACGCTGAAGTTTTCTACTTATGGTTAAGGATTTGAACCGTGTTTGTTATGACAGATGTGTCTCTTATGATTCCATCAGTGTCTTCCAGTTTTAAGTTTTCATGATTTTGGTGTTGTACATACTGGGACAATTTCAGCCCACACACTCCCATTTCATTCCCTTCTTTCATCTTCTTCCCTCGCTTAAGAACACTCATTTCCAAGTTAGTCGAAATGTTGCATAGCCCCTGGATATGTATGTATGTAGACAGAGAAAGAATACATTTCTCATTATACGTAATAGAGAATGCTTCTGAAATGGGGGGGGAATATATTTTATTTTCAATGCTTTCAGTACTACTTTCTCTTTTGCAATAATATATAAATATTTGAAGACAGACCTACCATGAGCTTTCAGATTGTTCAGTGATGACTTGCTTCTGTAGAACCAATAAATTACAGTTATTTCAGGTAAAAAAAAAAAAAAAAAAAAGTTTAATTATTGAATTCCTATAGTGAAAAACTACACAACCCATAATTCTGATTCTACCGATCAGTGATGTCACTGGTACAGATTTCAGCAACAGCTCTTCAGTCCCATTGCAGATTATGAAATCAAGCCTTTACACGCTCTCTAGCAATTTATGAAGGTGAATTAGGATTGATTTATTAAATAAACTTGATATATAAGGCATCTTATACAATAAAAAATGAAAGTGAAGACAGTACAGTGTTATTGTTAACTAAATCTATTAAAACATAATTTTCATAAATAAAGCTGAAATAATATATAAATATTATATGGAAACCCATACAAACCATTTAAATAGTAAAAATAAAAATGTAATCTAACTAAAGTAAGTTTAAGTACTAAAATCATTAAAAATTAAAGAAAAATAGAGTCTTATAATAATAATTATAATAATAATAATAATAACTAAAAAGAATAATGCACATAACAAAATTACTAAAACTAAAATAAAAATTAAATGAGAGCTAAAATGAGTTATTTAAAATGTATAAATAATATTAAAAAATAATAAATATATGAAATGCATATAACAAAATTACTAAAACTAAAATGGAAATGAAATAAAAAAAACACTAATCTGATATAAAATATTTGAAATGTTAATCTTTAAAGAGGCTGAATTAAATTTTCTCAGATTTTGAATATATATATATTTTGTAAATAATTTATTGAATAATTTTTAATCAGTAAAAAACAATAATAATAATTAAAATAAAACATTTCAGTATTTCAATATATTTCAGTATAATTTATGGGAAGGCATCTATTCTGTTTAGCACAGAACATGCAGGAAGGTCATCAGTCTGGAACTGATGGTGGTTTAGAAAGGTCTGGTGTTTACAGTCTTACCACAAAACACCACACACATTTCATGCTCGTACCTTCTGCTCAGCTTTTAATTACCAGTATGGCACCCTCCACGCGCGCTGGCTCAGACCTCCGACCATCTGCGGCACCAGCCAAGGGACCAGACCAATGAGCCTCATTTAACACTCCCTCCAGTCGACACTAGAGTTAGCGCTCACACCTCGCTTGTGCGTTTCGTGTCAATGGACCGCTTGCAGTTTGCATAATCTAATATGAAATTCAAAGATTAAATTAATCCGATTATTCAGATCTGATGTTCATCACAATATCTATTGGGAATCAAAGCTGTGAGTGTTTAAATCCGCTCAAACCTGAGAAGAGAAAAGAAAAGAACTCAGCTTTACTAAAGGCCATGTGAATATACAGTACAACACTGCCTCAGTGCAAAAACATGCTTCTCTTCTCACAAAACTATGTTTTGATTGTAAAAAAAAATATATTCCAATATTTGAATCACATAACCAGCTGTAGCTTTTTTGATGTAGTAAACTTGCTCAGTAGCGCACCTGGTACAGCATTGGACTTGTCCATTCACATTGGTCTAGAGTCATTTCAATCATGAGTCATGATTAAACAGCTCAAAGATATGTAGAAGCAAATCGAAATGACACGGTTGCTTCAGCAGTTGTTTGGTTTTCTCACATTTCCTTACACTTTCAGTTATATTTTGTGTAGGGTTTCATGAAAGTGGTACTTTTTTTAATACACTTTTTTGTGGTGGATTTCAAATTATTATCACTGTTCAAGAAATGTCACTAAAATTCACTAAACTATGCTAAACACTTTGATGGTACCACATCATAATAAAAAGTTACACTACTTTTTGCAACTTTAAAATTGTTAATTAATAGTGGTTAGGGACAAATTGTAAAATTAATTGCTACATAAAAATGCATTATATTAATAGGCCTAATTCTCTTTTTGCCTGGAAGATCAAATGTAACTGTAGGTCAGTTGTGAAGTGTCACAGGGATGCTAAAGCTAAATTCAACAGTTTAAAATGATAAATACATTTTAGACACGTATAGTATACATGCACAATTAACATGAAAATAGGAAAATTATTATTATTTTATTTCTGAGAAACACATTTGAAAATAACACACTGTAATTCCTCCAATTCTGTTTAAAAGCATCTTTGGATGGACCTTGTAGAGTTGGTTGGAAAAATATATGTAGAAAATGGATGTGGAGATGTTATGGCATTTGAAAGACCCTCTCCACACCCTCTCTGCACAGTTTTGAACCCTGCATGAGGTCTTAGCATCTAAGTGACTAATATAATCCCACATTAAACCCAAACCACAAAATTTCCTTTTTTCTAGAGTAACATTTCCCAAACGATCTCATAGGGGCTCACACTAACCCCTTCTGGCTTCAACCAGGCCCACACACACACACACACACACACACACCACACTGTTGTCAGAGCAGTTCCACTGGGCTGAATTTGATCCAAAAACATCCTGACACTCAATTAATTTCATGTGGTCTTGCTTCACAGACAGGCCCCCTAATTATACGTCAGTTTCACAATTACACCCTTTGCAATGGTGAGTGGGCGACGGACAGAATTGCTAGTTGTTACACATATGTTAGTGAGGGTGAACCTAATCCCCTTCCCCTGGGAAAATGTTTGCCCTTGGTTGCATGTGTTTTGCAGGGATGCATTAAGCTTACTTCAATCACACAGACAGATGTGAACAAACAAGTAACCCTCAACGCCCAACTCTGAACCAGCTCCCTTACCGTGGGCTGAAAGGTTTGCACAGGGAAGCCAAGTTCTCATCAACGCACCGCACGATAACCATACCAGACCTAATGTTTTGATGAGAGTTGCACTTTGTGGAAATGGTGTGTTGCTTGCATTTATATAATTTCAAACCTGTTCCTTTTGCATAAATTGCAAATTCGAGCGAAATTACAATAACCTTAATTTCATGCTCCAGCAGAAATGAATGCGATGTTAATGGGAGGAAAGAGGATGTTCCAAACCTGATTATAGGCAATCATTAAAGCACACTTACTGATGGAAGCCAACAAAATGGTAGAAATGTGAAATGGATGGACTCCCACACACAGACTTAGAGCAAAGGATTTACTCTATTTGTATCTTGGTCTAAACGTTTAACTTCCACTTCGTTTTTCTGCAGCCAATAAGTATGTATATTCTTAAAGTAGGCATTATTTCAAGCCCATCACTGACTTGAGATGCATGTGCTATAATTTAAACAAATACAGGGGGATAAAATAATGTGAACGTCAAATCATGGAAACATTAAACAGCCCAACTGTTTGAGATTTTAAGAACAACACACTTTATGATTATGACTGTGTATGCAAAGCATGGCAAGGCTTCATCGGCAGAGGCAAAAACTGAAAGTGAATGATTGGACAGTCATTCCCTAAAAAATTGTGTTTAAATAATACCTAATAACTGACCACAGAGAACTTAATGCCAACATTCATGAAAGAGCTGCATCTGCTTAAACTTTAATTGCAGATACCAGTGCTAACACGTAATGGTCTGATGGTATAAAAAAATAAAAAATAAAAAAAATATACACCTGTACATTTGGACCCAGTCAGTTAAAAAAAAAAACCTTCATAAAGAAATGTTGTATAGGTGTTCACATTATTTTGTTTAACTCCTGTTGATAAGAAGTTCTAGAAAAAAATGTACGTCTTGTGAAACAAAAATTCATAAAAATCATTATGGGGTTAAAGGCCAGTGCAAAAATGACTAATAAGAGCTAAAATATGTAATTACTCCATAGCTGTCAACATTGAACATTGAAAATAAGGGAGATTTTTTTTTTTTTTACACGATTCTTAACCACAAACTAAAAAAAAGCACTTATCATTAACAGTCTAAAAGGTTTATAACTACACAATATATATTAAAGAATGACAGAACAATTGATATGTTAAAATTTATTTATTTATGAACAAGGTAATTTTAATAATAATTTAACATTAATAATAATTTCGTGCTGTGAAACGACGTTTTTTCCAGACAAAGACAAATTTTGCAGTAGGCATAATTTGGACCTACATGGCTGCTTGTCAGGAAGTGGAAGGTGGACTCCCATTTACTCAAATATCGGCATAATGTCCTCGGTTTTGGTTGGTGATTAATTCGTTGATTTTGGCATTCGGCGTCCTGATCCATCATCTCACATGACACTCATCTACTCTACTCTCGAAGTTCACTTGCCGCTACTTTTTCCCTCTCCCTCCCACCCGTTGGCGCCGCTGCAACTGTCTTCTTATTCGATGGTAGGCTAAGCTACTGTATACTGCCTCCTGCTTTACTGGAGGTCTAGCAACCCAAGTGCAAGCCAATTCACAGACACAGATAGTTGCGTGTTCTGAGTTAACACAGAGTGTAAAAATACGGGATATTTTACGGGAAAATACTAAAACGGGAAGACAGCGGGAAAAGAGCTAAAATACGTGAGAAACCCGGAAAAAACGGGAGGGTTGACAGCTATGAATTACTCCACACCATAAAATCAATAATTTTATATCTTGTTCCAAGGAAAAGTTCTGTAAAAACTGAACCAAACTGAACTATTGATCTTGAAGAGGGCAAAACATGTGTTCAAATAATGGTAAGCTGGTGAATATGAGAATGGAAAATTTAGCTTGAAATGCCTTTTTTTTTTTTGTTTTTTTTTTGGTGTCAGTCTTTTAAATTCAATGTATCAAAACATTATTTTTCAAAGGTGAAATGTCATAGCAGGATTGGACAAAACTTGAAGAAAAAAATGTATCTGAATGTAAAAAAATAAACCCACTTAAAAATAATACTTTTACTTAGCAAAGAAACACTTAATTGATCAAACATGACAGTAAATACATTTACATAGTTACACAAATGCATAGTTTCCACATGGCTAATACTCAGAAATATTTTTCGAGCAGCAAATCAGAATGATTTCGGAAGGATCATTTGACACTGAAGATTGATGCTGAAAATCCAGCTTTGATCACAGAAATAAATTACATTATAACAGACATTCACATAGGAAACAGCTATTTGAATCTACAATAACAGTTCACAATATTACTGTTTTTACTGTATTTTGATCAAAGTCATGCAATCAAAAATCTGACTGAAGAAACTACTGAATCAATGGTTTGTTCAATAAATCAATGTTCAAACAAAACTGATTCATAATATGACTCAAAAGTTAAATGTAAAGAGATGCATTCATTGTACATCTCCCATGTGTTGCACAAGGCCTTCTCTCCTTATTTGTGGATCTCTCTGTTCCTCTGGCTTGGGGGTTCACTGGAGTGGGCAAAGGACTGCACTTTTCTGAATTAAGCTTCTAAGGAAGTAACTTAGCTTTGAGTTGCCACAGACTTCCTATAGCATCTCCTTCTGTCCATCGCGTTTCTTTGTTCCTCAGACTCCATTTATGTTCCTGTCATTTGGGAATGACACTACCACCGCCGTCCTACTCTTGTTTATGTCCAGCTGAATGACCACGACTTATTCCTCTGTCTGGATCAGGAAGTCCCTCAGGATATTACACATGCTGTCGTCCCACTACTTTCTGAATCCTCTCGCTTGCACTTTCCAACTTAAACTTCTTGAACATTTTTTTTGTGTTGTTGTTTCGTACTTTGTCAAAGTGGACAATATATATATATATATATATATATATATATATATATATATATATATATATATATATATATATATATATATATATATATTAGCAGAGATCTATTTCATATTGATTTATTGTGAGAAGTGTAACCATTGTCCTTAAGTGAGAGAACCATGTGGTCAAAAAGCATTTATGTGTCACTCCCTCAAATATGATGTCAGAAAAACAAAATCTAAGTATTATTTTTAAAGGGAGAAAAGTTCCAACCCAGTCCCGGGGGTTACACAGGCTTCATGCCAGCATAATGTATCACATCCAGCATTTGCACAGTCAACACAAGGTCAACACAAGAAAAATCTGCGTTTAATTAATATAGGCAAACGGGTTCAATCTTAACGAGCTATTTATCCAACAACGAGGGGAAAAGTGCAGCGCTCTGCGATAATCCATAGTTACGTTATGAATCCGGCTTGTGAAGTACTCCAACCCATACTGCCATCTCAGCATTTCCACCATCCGCATACAAAATCAATGTGCGTGTTTGGTGAACAGAGCTATTTTAGTTTGTGACATAATTGTACCGACAAAACTGAAAAACAGGAATGATTAGCTTTCATGAGCGTGCAATACAATCATAGTTGTATTTGCACAAAACATATTTTAATGCCACAAACAAGAGCATAATGGGTTGCTGAAGTCTTTGTTTTTTTCATAAAAGGCCGTTCACATGATGCAGTGAGGCTAATAAAGGACGAGGAGAAACCTTTTGCGCTATTTGTCTTCTGGAAGACATAATTAATTTGCTATATGAAGTCTCCGGGCTTGTAAAACGCAGAGTCAATAAAGCAGCACACAACACTAGTGACAGGTGACTTTTATGGTAAAAGCTTTTGGAACGTTCCCACTCCGCTTAAGCTGGTGATTTCACCTTACTTTAGATAAACACGATACAGTCCTGGAATAAGACAAAGAACAGACAGCAGATGGGGAAACTGCATAGTGTGCAAGTAAAAATCTTTGAAGGGCGCTGAGCCAGAGCTGTTTTTCATAGGTCTTCAGCAGAACATGTCCCAGCCCACATCAAATCACTGTCCTCCAATTTGATGGGAAAAGACACACACTTACACACACACACAGATGTTTGACTATCAGCTTTAGGAATGTGAAAACCAATCCACTAGGGGATGTGTGGACAATTTGTGAGGAAAACTCAAAACTTCTTATTGCATTATATGAGCTGTGAATATGGTTAAATAAATTATATATCAGAACTTCATTGGAGGTTCATACTCAGCATGTCATACTTGGCAAAATCATTCTTGTGCAGTCAGCTTAATGCAATGGGAACTGTAACATAAGTTGAAAGACATTCTCAAACTTTCGTGACTCAAATATAGTTTCAACCGATTTCGACCATTTTCTTTTCAAGGATGCGGCTTTTGAGCCTTTCGTTCTCAATTAGACGCTCCACAGCGTGTCCGCTTGGCTTTCCTTCCCTTTGCAATGAATATGGGCAACATTTACAGTGTAACCAATACAGGCTGGGGCACTGAAGTGAAGAGATGAGGAAGAGGAGGAGGAGGAGGTGTGAAGGGGGATTGCAACACTGTTCTGCCAAGGGAAGCGTTCGATTTCTTGCCTCATTTACAGCAGGTGTGTACAGGTAGAGGCACACACACACACAGTAGGAGTCAACAAATACTCAAGCATCTGTTCACCAAACAGCAATCATTTCAAGGACACCATGATCTAAAAAACTAGAAGCATTTCAGAAGATTCCCAACCCTTAATCTGTGGGAAAAATTAACAGCACCAGAATCCTCTTGTTAACTAGAATGCAGTTTGACTCCGGAATCCATTATTGTTTGATTTCAGTTGCATTTTGTGATGAGACGAACAGCATGACAAGTCGTGTTCTCGCATGGTTTGCTGCTCATTGCCCGTCCAACCATATAGGAGACCTGGTGCAGATTTGATGCTTCACTCATTTCACTGAGAAACGATTGTCTTCCAGGGAATCTCGTTGGGATGAGGGTCACGCATGTTGGTGATCTCCCTGTTCTGCAATCCTGAAATGCCACTTGAAATTGCTTGCCAACATTCCATCAACTTTAGACAGATGTTCCTAGAATGGCTGATTATGGTCAAGTTGACGTGCTATGAGACAAGAGTTTCGACTGACACGATACATTCATGACACAAACCCAAGGAGAAAGATGTTTCAATTTCATACTTGAAATTGAGCACACAGTCCTCCATAGAATGGAAATTTTGTCCAAATGCCAAGAACCAAAAATCATGAGTGTTTGTATGAATAGCAGATTGTATCCATCTGATAAGCATGAAAGTGCATTTGGCATTGTGTGTGTTTACATTTGTAGAGTTGTAGGATAACTGTCTGAATGTTCATGAGTTCAAATGTTTGTCTACAACAAGTTCTTCAGGCACAGCCAGAATATACATCAATTAACATAAATGTTCATATCATTTTAGACCTTTAAGGAAAAACCACATTTATCATTTTATAGATTTTTGCTGAGCACCCATTTAAAGTCAGCATTAAGCGGCATCTGCAGAACACTTTACTTACATTTCGATTTTTACGAGAAAAGGCACATTTTATTTATTTATTTTATTTTTTCTTGGGGAATGCAATTCTTTTGTAAGAAATTGCAAATGTTCTCTGAGCAAATGCAAAGTTTTTTTGGAACGAGCTAATATAAAGTTTCTCACTAGAATGTTATGTGTGAAAAGACAAATGTTTTTTGACCAAACGCAAAGCTTCTTTGTGGGAAAGCAATACTTCTGCAAGAAAACGTAGACTCAAATGAAACGCTTCTCAGGGGAACGCAATGCTTTTGCAAGAAAATGCTATTGAAATAAAAATATGTGCCTTTATGGCACTGTATAGGTAAACTATTATGATCATGTGATTTGTGGAGCTTGCTGGTAGAAGCTACAAAATATTCGTACCACAAAATCCATGCAAGACTTAAAATGTTACATTGTACCGTTTTTTTTATGTTTAAACCACAGAGTAAGGAAATATTATATCTTACTTATGTTCATAATTGAGAGGTGTATAATCAGGCCTATAAGGCAAGGTATTTATTACACTGCATTGAAAATATAATCAAAGTTTCATAAAAAATGCATGACGCCCCTGAAGTTACAAGTAATGAGAGTAAATAGGCTTAACTTTGATTCAATGTTGACTTAAAATGACTTGCTTGTACCATATAAAGTTTTGATGCAACAGCACCCATATCTGATATTGCAGATATCCTCCATTATTCTGACATCAATTCATCTTCTATAAACCTTTGACAGCTATTTTCAACATTATTTCAGACCCCTCAGCAAAAGGCGAGCAGCCTGACTAAGATGCATTATCCCTCCTGCGATATTATAGATTGCTTAAATAGCCTCCTAAAAAACAAAATTGATCCACTATTATCAATGTCACTCACTGGTGAGATAACATACAGCAGCTCTCCATCGAAAGGGAAAAACTGCTATTGATTACAAGACATCTTTTTAATAAACACGTATCTCCTTATGGATTTCAGACAGGCCCGGCTGGTAATGGCATTCACAACCTATAAACTGTGCTGAAGATAAATGAACAGCCTCAAGGGGTTGTTGTCGTGATGTGTGTGAGGAGTTTGCCACAAACTTCAGAGTGGGCGGCTGGCAACAACTGGCTCTTATGACAATCGGAGTGATTGAAGAGTATCAATCGGCAAACTCGGGCGAGCAGCCAACCAGGAGGGTTTTTTAATGTAAGAAGGGTTTGAAGAAGCTCAGGATTGTGAGCCTGGAAAAGACAGTGAGGCTGGTGTGATGAAGCTTAAGGGAGGGAACGCTCAGTTAACGGATGACAGCACAAGGACCCAATCTTAGAGTCGAGGAAAAATGACCTTCGCTGGACAGCAAGCAAGCCATTGTTGCTTATTCTGTGTGGATTTTTCATATACAGAAGTTGCAGCTTGTTCACAAGTTCTATAAAATGTGAAGAGATTGAAACTGTACGGGAACAAAAATGACAGATGACAAAAAGTTGTTTTTCCAGAAGCAGCCATATGACATTTTTTTCTGCAGTGTACAGCCTTTGAAAACATTTGAGCACTCAGGGAAAATAAAAGAAAAAAAAAGTTAAAAGAATATAAACCTGTAACATAAGAAAACTGTACAAATGAAAGACTGTCTGATTCAGAGGCTTTGCCAGATGTTTGTTTTCATCTTTTGTCCTCACTGAAAGAAAAATCATTCATGATGCGATGTAACACAATTACCAATGAGGCTTAGCAGTGGGTGTAGCCACTCCTCGACAGAATTGGGTTTTGTCTGAATAGTCAATATATAAACAAACAAAAAATACATACCAAATCTTGTTCAGCAGTATTAGGTATGTATAGTTTGCGTATTATGCAGATTTTCTGTATCCTTGCGACATTTGACAAAATGGCAGTATATAGCGACGCACACTGCACTAATAACTGTATCCCAGAATACATTGTGATTGACTGACCTGACCTTTTATTTCCACAGGGAGCACTTTAGACTGATCATGTGACACTAAAGAGAATGGGAAATGATGCTGAAAATTCAGCTTTGCATTTCAAATAAAATAACATAAAATCATAATATATATAAAACTGTATATATATATATATATATATATATATATATATATATATATATATATATATATATATATATATATATATATATATATATATAATACTATTTAACACATTTAAAAAAATAAATAAATAAAAAATAAGTGACTGACCTTTTTCAATAACATTAAAAATCTTAATAATTTCAAAGTTTTGACTTGTAGTGTGTGTGTGTGTGTATATATATATAGTGTATAATGGGTGTGTGTACACACAACTTTTTTTTATCCATTTTCCAAATATTTTATTTAACATTGTGTTGAATGCTTGCAAAAATAATTCTGCATGTATTTGCATGTTGCACTATTTTTTTATATTTATAATAGTTTAACAAAATGGCTTCCCTTTTTTTTTTTATTAAATATCTTCAGATATTATATCAATTATTGTATGTATGTTCCATTTAATGTGGATTGAAAAAAAAATGCCTTTGATTGATTTATGGTCCAAAGGAACGAAAAACTGCAGTACTTTACTAAACCATACAGCACACACCAGTATTAACATGAGGCCACTGGACAGCACTGCAAGAATTGATTTTGTGAAGCAGTGAAAGCACAGTGCAGATCAATTTGGGCAGTGCATCATTGCACGCTCTGACTGGGTATTAATGTAAACACAGTCTGTTATGTCTATGTAAGTGAACGTAAACAGATGGCGGGAAAATAATATCAGAATGTGGGATCTGTGCATTAGACCTTGCAGTGTAAATGCAGCCAAAGTGAAGGGGGCAGGTTTCTGTGAACTTCCTTTCCAGTGTTATGACAACAAAAGCACAATGAACCCAAATTTATGTGGTTTTCTTTATGATTTCACCGCAGCATGTTGAAGAGCTCATCCATCCCCGGTGTCTGCTCTGAACAATTGCAACCCTTCGTTCTCTATGACAACAGACACCTGAACAGATGGATGGCGCCACAGACAGACTGGGCCTGCTCACGTTCTTAAGTACACTGAGAATCCCTGACAGAGAGAATGATGGAGCACCTGGCTTGGGAGAGAGACCTTCTGTTATGCCACTGTAAATTGGCTTGACAAGAAAAACGTTTCGCCTCTCAATGTCAGCCATTTGCACGCCGGCGTAAACGGAACTGCGGCCCAGCAGGTGCAGCGCAGGAAAAGGAAAACTGATCCGCTGAACACATTTCCCTCATTAAGCGAGCTGCCCCGAGGCCGTCAATTACACTTTCCGTTTTAACGGCTACAGAAAGCCAAGTTGGAAATTGCCAGTATACCCGGAGAAAGTTCCTGCTAATAATGAATAAAGGAAAATTTAACTGGATTTTATGTTCTCAGAAGAAATGCTTGTCTGTGCAAAACTTGTCATCCTGATTAATCTATGTGAGTGAGTGACGTGTAGCCAAGTATGGTGTGTCATACTCAGAATTTGTGCTCTGCATTTAACCCATCCGAGAGCTAAGGGTGTACATCGCCCAGGGAATAGTTGGAGACTCAGTGCTTTGCTCAGGGGTCTCACTTCAGTCGTGGTATTGAAGGTGAAAGAGAGCGCTGGTCAGTCACTTCCCATAACCACAATACCTGCCGGTACTGAGACTTGAACCCACGACCATCAGGTTACAAATCCAACGCTCTAGCCATTAGGCCCCATGTGGCAGCTAGGTCATTTTTTAGGTCAGAGTTTTTTAAGGCGGTATTATACGGTTGCTAAGGCTGTTTTGTGGTTGTTAGAATAGTTTCTAGGGTGTTTGCTAGCAGCTTATATAGTTTTCTATTGAGTTGTATTGGATGACTGTTAGTGTTCATAGACAGTTGTTAGGATTTTCTGGTACTGTAGTTGTTTGGATGTTCTTAGTTGTTGCTAAGGTGTTTATATATGAATTCCAATGTGTTTTTGGTAGTTGCCTGGAAGTTGTTTGACAGTTGCTACAGTATGTTGTAGGTGGTAGCTACAGTACTGTATGTCATTCCTGGGGAAGTCGTGGCTTAGCGGTTAGAGAGTTTAACTCCTAACCCTAGGATTGTGGGTTGGAGTCATGGGTTGGCAATACCACGACTGAGGTGCCCTTGAGCAAGGCACCGAACCCCCAACTGCTCCCCGGGTGTCGCAGCGTGAATAGCTGCCCACTGCTCTGGGTGTGTGTACACAGTGTGTGTGTGTGTTCACTGCTGTGTGTGTGCACTTTGGATGGGTTAAATGCAGAGCATGAATACTGGTATGGGTCACCATACTTGGCTGTATGTCATGTCACACGCTGTTAGGCATGGCATGTATTTCTAGAATGTTTAAGATGGTTAATAGTGGTTTCTAGGGTGTTTGCAGGCAGTTGATACAGTGTTGGTTATATTGGATGGCTTCTAGTGTTCTAAGACGGTTGCTAGGATTTTCTAGTGGTACTGTAGTTGTTTGGCTTGTTGCTAAGGTGTTGTTATATGGTTTCTAGGGTGTTTTTGGTAGTTTCCTGGGAGTTGTTAGACAGTTGCTAAGGTGTAGGTGATTGCTAAGTCACTTCTAGGTTGTTAGAGTATAATCAAGGTGGTTTATACTGAAATGGTGGATAAGACTTTCTAAGGCTTTAGAGTAGGTGGTTGCTAGAGTGTTGCTAGGCAGTTGTTACAGTGTTCTAGGTGGTTGCTATGATGTACTGTATTGTTTTTTTAGATGGTTGCTAGAATATTCTGCTACTGTATTTGCTAGGGGTGTTCTGAGTGTTTCTAGGTATTTGTTCTGTGTGGTTTTAAGTTGGTTGTTAATATGTGGTTTCTAAAGTGTTTTAGAATGTGGTTGCTAGGTCATGTCTAGATTGTTATAGGCTATATGGTTTATATTGTGAATTTAAGTGGAGGCTAAGATATTGTAAGGTGTTGACAGACATTTGCAGTGATTAGTGGGGCAGTATTAAGTGTGTTGCTAGGCAGTTGATACAGTGCTATGATGCACTGGATGGTTGTTAGTGTTCTTAGATGGCTGCTAGGATTTTCTGGAACTGTAGTTGCTATGGTGTTCTGGGTTGTTGCTGTGTTTCAAGGCATTTGCTAGAGTGCCCTAAATCAGTGCTAAGGTGTTTTGCGTGTAGTGGTTGAAAGTGGTTGCTAGGTAATTTCTAGGTTGTTATAGGTGATTTATAGTGTGGCTTTAAGTGGTGGCTAAGATTTTTTAAGGTGGTGTTACAGTAGATGGTTGCTAGGGTGTTCATTGGTTGTTAGGATGGTTTCAGGCAGTGTTATCTGGGAGTTATTGGACAGTTGCTAAAGTAAGTTGTAAGTTGATGCTAGGCTGTGTCTAGGTTGCTATAGATGACGTTTATATGGTGCTTTTAGGTAGCGGTTAGGATGTTAAGGTATTGTTAGAGTGGTTTCTAAGATGTTGCTAGGCAGCTGACACAGTGTTTACAGTGGCTTTCTAGGGAATATAGTAAATGGTTTCTAGGGTATTCTGGTACTTTAGTTGCTAGGGTGTTCTGGGTTGTTTTGAGAGCATTTCTGGGATGTTTTGAATAGTTGCTAATATGCTGACACATGGTTTCTGGTGTTTTGAGTAGACATATGGTAGTTGTAAGAGAGTTTGGGTTCGACTATGCAATTTCTGGAGTATGTTCAGTTATGAATTCTGTATCTTTGCTAGAGCAGAGTTTCTTCAATTTAACATTTTTTTCACTTGTTGAAATCTTTTCCAGCAGTTTCCAAGCACATTAAAAAAGAAATGAAAAGAAAAAAAAAATATGGAAGCTTGTTTTCAATGTTTCCTTTGCCAAATTCATTTAGCCAAAAAGGAAGAACTTTATTTAAAAAAAAAAAAAATGTTTAAAGCACACAAGCAAAGATTACAACTTATCATTTCAAACTTTTCTGAAAATCATTGGCAATCAAATTGGCTCTCAACTAAGCAATTACCAGCTCACATGATTTGGCTTTTAGGGCCCTGAAAAAAAGAACTTGGGAGTTAGTTTTAACTTCTAACTTGAATGATAAGACAAAAAAGTGTTTCAAAAGGAAGTTAGTTCAAATTGTAAACTTTTTGCACTAAAACAGATGAGTCGTCTTACAGCTCCATCTGTTTCTCAGTTTTATGTTCTCATTATCTGGCCGTTGGACACAAAGGGTGGCCAGCAGGTCACACTCTTTTAGTTCTCCATCCCTCCATCACCTTCAGTTTTTTTCATCTTATAATGTTCCTCTCCGAGCTTCCTTAACTGCTCTGCAGCCTGCAAAAATGAGTAAAAGGGGGAGAAAAAGACAGACAAGAAACAGAGAAGATTCTGAATGAGTGAACAATTCAAAACAACACATACATTACAGCATGTCTCTCTCTTCTGCTCAACAAGGCTGTATTTAGTTTATCAAAAATAAAGCCAAAATAGCAATATTGTGAAATGTCATTACAATCTATCTACAGTATCTAACTATCTATTGATTGACTGATTCATTCATTGTAGGATTCTTTGATGAATCGACATCTTAAAAGAACATTAATTTGAAATATAATTGTATTTGTTATAGTACAAATGTCTTCACTGTCACTTTTGATCAATTTAATAAATTCCTACTGAATAAAAGTAATATTTTTGTCTTTCAATAAATCAATCAACAATCAATCAATCAGATAAAACTTGATGAGTCCAATCCTAAACGGTAATTCAGTTTAAAATATAAAATGAAAAAAGTACTTTAAAAATATCATTGAATGATCCTAAAATTCATTAAATATAAACTCTAAAAAATAAAATAAAATTACCTAACGCAATTTATTATTATTTTTAGAAATAGTATTTTATTTTATTTGTATTTTTTTTTTTGCGCTAAAATCTATACTACTGTATATGGTTCCATTGTGACAAAATGGCCCAAAACAATGTCAACATATTTAATGAGCTGTAGGGAATAACGGTTGCATAATGGCGACAGCTTTTTGTAGATCTTCAGATACATTATGTGCCTACACAGAAACTTCAAAGACTTTCAATAATAAACCTTTACTGAGAAATATTTCCTGGAGTAAAAGTGTGAAAACTAGCTCCAGTCTTCCTTACAAAGTTCTCCAGAAGCGCTTGGACCAAATAAACATCCACACAATTTGCTGGGATAGAGACATAAATTTGAAAAATAAATATATAGCAAAAAGGCAGACTGCTGTGAAAGCACATTCTGAAAAACACACAGCATGACCCAGACCCTCCAGCGACGGCAGACTCTGCATTCATGTCTAGCGCTCGCAGCAGAGGAGCCACCAGTCGCCCACTCTCTCCTGAGATAAGTCTCTGCAGGGGTGTGATTAAACGTCCTAGCGGCTGTGTCACTTCCTGATCCAATCTCTCAGCCACAACACTCTTTAATTCCTCCTCAACCGCCGCTGCGGCATGGGCTGACGGAGGCTGCTGCCGCCGTTGAGTGAGAGGTCAGTCTCATAAACACTGGCAGCTGGGCTCGCCATGGGAGTGCCGCATTCATAAAGCCGTAATAAATGTTACAGCACATTAAATCACCCCAGAGGTTCAGCACGATATTCCAAACGAAAACCGTTCACTCATGACGTTTGAGCGCCGGAGATAAAAAAGCGCCCATTCCATTACCCTTAGCGTCCCTGCTAAGAGTCACGTAATGCTTGGCAATAACCGGCATATGAATATGTGCTTGTGCATGCTAGGAACCAGTTGGAATTATGGCCATATAGTGAGTGGTGGCATACATGAGTGGGTTTTGACAGCAGTGGTGAAATCTGCCCTAATGAGACTATATGACTGAACCAAAAAAACGAAATACCGCCATCATTAAATTAATGCTGCAAGCTCATATGACATGTTTTCTTTCATTTAACACAAAAGTAGATACAGAGGAAGAGAAAAGAAATTGCCATGATGTTAGCGCATATGATAAAAAAAATGTTTTACTATTAAGTAAACTATTATATAATTATTTAAAATAAAGCTGAAATAAAAATAAATCAATAAAAATTAGAACTGTTGTTTAGGCAATTTACTCAAATAAAACATTTAAGTTGATGTACTAAAACTGAAAGAGATATCAATTAAAGCTAAATAGAGATATTAAAAACGCATTGAAACTTAAACTGAAATTAAAAAGAAAAACCGAAATATAAAAATAAAAGTTAATTCAAAATATGAACAAACAAAGTGACTAAAAAAAAATAAACTGCATAAAACTCATGCACATTTTTCAGAACTCAAATAATTGCTTTGTGTAAAGAACAGATTCATTTGAATGGTAAATAATGTTTAAGTGTTATACAGAAGAAAGAAAATTATACGAGTTTATAGAGCAAATAGTAAAAAAAAAAAAAAAAAACCTTTGCATTTGGAAGACTATTCCTTTCAATTTTTTTTATTGATTGCACTGTAATTTACAACCTGCCAGAAAGTCTGAGGATGGTTGATTGACCAGTTGAACATAATATTGCACATACATTTTCATGGAAATACAAATATTTGCACCTACAAACAATTGAAAAATATAACACACTATATATTCTACTGAGTCTGCAGGTAACACTTTAGTTTGGGGTCCAATTCTCACTGTTAGCTAACTATTAACTACTACTTTTGCCTCAGTAAGCTTCTAATTCGATGCTTATTAATAGTTAGAAAGGTACAGTAGTTTTTAAGTTTATGGGGTAGGAATAAGGGTCTAAAATATCCAAAATATGGTCATGCAGAATAATCTATTAATATGTACCTAATGATACTAAAACAGCATATATACTAGTAATATGCATGCTAATAAGCAACTAGTTTTGGGTGAGAATTGGTGTTACTGACATTCCAAAGCATATTATTTCATCAGTAGCTCAAATTGATCTATGTAGGTCAGTAATAGAGCACTTCCAAATCAATGTCTGACACTATAGAAGTATGCTACCGTTTCATTGTCAAAGACACTAGGGTTTCTCTGAGCACTCTGAGCAGCCGGCCAACTCGAGGAACCAGTTATAGTTTTACCTCAGTTTGGATGATAGCTAAATAAAAGAGTAAGGAAAAGTACTTCCACAACATCATTTCATCATCTCATTGAAACTCTCATTAATTTTTAATTAATAATTTAGCCACTGTATTGAATAAATACCTGGGGTTATGTTTGTTTTCTTCTAAAAGAGAAGTAAAGTATTCAGATTAAGCAGTTTTTAATGCTTTTCTGTATGATAGGTTACTTTCCCGCCAAGTAGTATGAAATACCTCTAGTTTTGTTTGCCAAAATACTAATGCAAAACTTGGAGTAACAATATTGATATTGATATGAGGTAAAATATATCACAAATTCTACTGAATCACAATAAAGCTAGGACTAATAATTGAGACAAACTGTGCCTCCACTGGATTGTAAAATGGGGTCTGGTCACTTAGTTGTGCTCAAACGCTAACTTGGCCTTGAACTCGCCACCAATGGCAACCCCGGCTCAGCAGACAGAGGTTAGGTCGACAGATAACCAAGCCCAATTTATCGCAGTCCAAACCATTCTCACTCGTTTAGCTCGGAGAAAAACAGATGTCCTGGTTTAGGGCTGATAAGGCTCACTGCCCGCTGATAAATTTCACATTCAGGTGGACAAGCTGAGGGGAAATGGGTTTGCGAGGAGTGTGAAAAGGGCTTGGATCGCTGTCGGGAGGGGGCCGCTGATTGGACCCGAGTCGCTGCGACAGACGGAGTCACAGCGTGACGGATCAGTGTCCTGACATCTTCCGAATGGAAAGTCGTAATTTGATCAAGCTATCAATCAATACATCCAGATGGGCATCAATCAAGAGAGTAACACGCTGAACCCTTCAGCGGCCAAGACGAGAAAAAGGAGACAGGAAAATAGGGGACTCGGTTTCTGCTCGGCTGCCCTTCCCTCGCTTGACAGCATCAAACCGAGCAGGGTCACCCTGGCCTGGGTGTGCCTGACAGAAACACTTAAACGGAGGAAGAAAGTCCCACATGACTGGACACATTAATAAAGCAGGTGTGGTGGGTGCGGAAGTGCTGGAAATATGAGTCATTGAGGATTAAACTAACTCTCAATGATACTGAGGACAGTAGCTCAGTACCGCTGGAAGAGTCACAAACTGTTAAGCGTGACATTATAACGGTGCTTTAGGACTGCTGGCAGAAAAAACAACAAAAGTCACCTCACTAGCCAATTATTTTCAAAATCTGACAGCAGCGGTTGTCAGGAAAGCTGCTTCTGAAGGCATGTCTAACCTGTGGTTTTGAAGAAACGGGGCAGAGTAATGTTAGGTCATGAAATCCCGGTATAAAGAGGGAGGTTATCTACAACTTGCGTGTTGAACTAGGAATAATTGGGGAGCTAAAGCTTAGTGGAAACTCTAAATGTAGTGGAAAGATAGATAAAAAACACTCCTGAGTCAGGAGAAGAATACACTATAGAGGTATAAGCTCAAGCCCTAATCCAGCCTGTAAACTAAAAACTGTGATCCGAACGATGCTGTCAAATTTGCTGACCAAATTGGACACCACTCAGTCGTTTTGTTTCAAATCAAGTGAGTAGACCTAAATACACATTTACAAAGAGCCAATAGCTTGCTAAAAGTAGTTAAAATACAAAGAAAATAAGTATAATGTTATATTATACTATTATTGTAATGATTATTAAAAATAAAAAAAATTATTATAAATATGGTCACACTTTATTTTAAGGTCCAATTCTTGCTATTAACAAACCATTAACTACGAATTATGCTTCAGTAAACTATTAATTTGCTGCTTATTAATAGTTAATAAGGTATTTGTTAAATGTATTGTGTGGGATTAGGGATGCAATTACGGTCATGCAGAATATCTGCTTTATGTACAAATAAACAGCCAATATGTTAACAATAGGCATGCTAATAAGCAAGTGAGAACTGGTCCCTATACTAATGTGTTACCGATTATTTTTTTGTGTTTGCGATGAAATAGGTTCAAAAAAATAACGAAAATATGTTTTTGTGACTGCTGTTGTTGTTTTTTATGTTTAAAGGAAAGCATACCTGTTCAGGTGTAAGATCCCTCTGTTCATTAGCTAGCATCTCATACCCAACCATGAACTTGCGGATGGTTGCGGATCGCAGTAGAGGAGGATAGTAGTGAGCATGAAGCTGCCAGTGGCTCATGTCTTCCTGTAGATGACTTCCTGTCGGGGCCCCTGGAGATCAAACCACAGCTGTGAGCGCACATACTGTACTACAGTCAGACCATATTAACAGAATAACCATTTCTGAATTCAATTTAATTAAATACTTTGAAGAACACATTCCCAACCCAATTTTAATCCATAATGTGACATATTTCCAGATGGAACTGGATATTATTGAGAAAATAAAAAAAAATTGAGTGGGATTTTACCCATGACAAATCGATTCTATGGTTAAAAAAACGTTGTTACACACCTGAATGAAACCAGGAATGAAAGCAATAGATTGTGAGGAGGATGAAAATGTAGTTCAAGGGAAATAGTCATATATCGCAAAAATATATAGATATAAAAGTTCAAGTCACCCTCAAATGCATAAATCCTATAACTATATAATTATATACTATTATATATAATTATATACTATTATTGCCGTAACCGTGTCATTAATGTTACTATTCACACAAAAGTTCATACACAAAGTAAAAATCATACTTATGTTCTCACCCTCATTTCAAACAAAACTAACTAAAAAAAAAAAAAAGGAAGGAAAGGAAAGGAAAGGACATGACATGTGGCCAAGTATAGTGTCCCATACTTGGAATTTGTGCTCTGAATTTAAACCATCCAAGTGCACACACACACACAGCAGTGAGTAGTGAACAAACACACACACCATGAAAAGTTGGGGGTGTGGTGCCTTGCTCAAGGGTCTCAACTCAGTCATGGTATTGAAGGTAGAGAGAGCACAGGTTATTCACTCCCCTCACCTACAATCCCTACCGGACCTGAGACTCGAACCTGCGACCTTCGGGTTACAATTCCTACTCTCTATCCATAAGGATGTATTTCTCTATCCAAATCTCTATCCATTATGTAAATGACATAATAATTATGTAAATTATCTATTATTATGTGTTCCTTTAGCTCAACTGGTAGAGCATTGCTTTAGCAAGCAAACAAGTGCAAGGTTGGGGGTTCCATTCCCCGGGAGCACATGATAGGTAAAAATTGATAGCCTGAATGCACTGTAAGCCGCTTTGGATAAAAGCGTCTGCTAAATGCATAAATTTAAATTTAATTTAATTTAATTTATGTCAGTCGTGATACATAATAGATACATAAATCTAGTATTCTACATAATCATACATTACAGATACAAAATAGAATAGAAAAAGAAAATGTCTACATGTGTTTTGTCCATAATATGAAATAATGGCTAAATAGCTGCCATTTCAGAGTTGGACCGATCTTACAAAGACAAATGTTCATTTCGTGAAATAACGCTTTGTGGCAAATGGTGCAAAATAAGACCAAGAACACTTATTAAGAAAGTAATAGGGTCAAGTTTAATTTCACACTGACCACAAGAATGATGTCAAGACCTATTGACTGATCTTTGCAAAGAAATGAAAGTTTAGCAATCCCATTAATACGTTCAGACGCAGCATGCGACGGATCATTAAGTTTACTACGTGTTTCATTTTCAGCAACACATCAGAAAGAGAGAAAAAAAAAAATGCTTGCTGTCCTGATGGAGGACATTCTCAAAAGCCTTCAAAAAAGTCAAAAATGACTGGTTGCATGATTCTGCCTGATCAAACTGATTTGGCATCCATCTGTCTTATAAGTGTCTGCGGCTACATCAAAGCTGAATGCGCTGAGCAGAGCAAACCACAGCACTGGGCCTCAGCTAAAACCATAATTAAAAACCCAGCCACTGTACAGTAAGAAGGCCAGTGAAAGTTCGGATGCCAGTGGCATGCGAGACATCTCTCGTAAGGTTTCACGGTGCATATTAAGTTATAAAATGGCTGTGAGAACCAGCGGTTTGGCTATCTGCCCAATCCCAGATCCCCCGCTCTTATCCCCATGTAATGAATGAAAAGCATATCATGCAAGTTAAATCAGATTCATCCTGACTGCTCCGGAGAAACGGCTGTTCATTTCCTTTGCTGACATTTTCTCCACCGCCTCATGCTGGCTGGATGTAACTGGGTTTGGATCGGGTCCCTCTTCCTAGCACTCACATGCTCAAAAGTCTCTTTCTGGGACGTCTTGGATTTCTCCTCCATTCTGTTGATTTTGCTGGCTTACATTTGGCTCTGGGCTCTCAGGGGTTAGTTACTTCAATGCAGTGTGAAGTAGAGATCGCTGGCTTCAGGCCATTTTCGTCCTGTGCCAGTGAAAATAATGTAAGGCTCAGATTCTCCAATACTGTACTTATTGTAAACGGCCTGAACGTGTAAAAACACTTGGCACAATGGCCAACAATATCAAGTTTGGTGATCTGAGCTCAATAAGACATTCCACTTTTATTTTACAATTACAGTGATGTCATCTTTCTTCATAAAATTGTGAATGTTGCATGGAATCTGGGTCATTCTTATGCCCTGCTTTATCCCAACCCTAACCCTAACCCTAACAAGACCTTCCTGTTACATTATTAAGATTCATGAATATTGCTGAATATTAATGAAACACCCAATTAAAGGCTTTGCACTCAGGAAACCAAGTCTAATTGAATATCAATTAAAATAAATTAAATTAAATTGTGTTTACAGCTATTAAAAATCTATATGATGATGATACTGTAATTTTTTTTTGGAGCCACACAAAGAAATGTCCTTTTTCTGAACCCAGAGTGTGAAACAAACATCCAAAACCACTGTGCCACAACTTTTGATTCAAAATATTAAAGTTACTGACTCACAGATCCTTCTAGCAGCTTCCCCATATGAAAACCAGCCCTGATTTTTTTTCTTTCTTCCATTTTCTAGGAAAAACACACATGCACAAAAACACTTTCTTCCTTCTCATAACCACCAATTAAAATGGAGGCTGAAGCACTAATAATTCGGGTTGCCTCATTAGTGGTGACAACAGTGCATCAAATCAGAGTAGACTCTGCTATCTTCTTGCTAATATTAAAAGCAAAGAAGATCAGACGTTTGCCCTTAATAAAAAATAAAGAGCAGTGAATATAGTGAATCTCAACCAGTATTCAAAGGATTCTAAAAGATTTTAAGGAAATAACAACTTAAAAATTTCAGCTGGTTTCTCACACTATCATAAGGCTTCAGGAGTCAGTCATATGCAATAAATACATACACATCTTTCTGGAACTGGACAGCCCTAGAATCCATTTAAATAAATAACTAATTTCATACCCAACAGGGAAAAAATAAAATAAAATAAAAAAGAGGTTTTGAACGACATGAGGGTGAGTAAACGATTAGTATGCTTGCAGATCTTGGATTTAGTCCATCATCTATTGACTATTTTTGCTTTAACTGAAATGTGTTCTTTCTGTGATGAATAGGATTAGCTGTATAATAAGGCAAGCTGAATTCAAGGTATGCTTTTAGAGCTTTTATTCAATTAAAGTTTTTACATTTCTTATCCACAAAGCTATGTTTACTTGTTTGGAAATGCAGAAGCTATCTAATAATTCCCAATTTGCACCGGCGTGCAGAAATGGCCAGGATTTCAGCGGTGAGAAGTTCCACTAGTTAGGGTTACTGGCTGGTATTCTTCCCTTTGCAGTCTGAATAATGTGCCGTGACTGTTTATCCTGTTTCTCCACCTAAATGTATGAATCCATAAAAGAGGCCTCCAACATCCTGATTCAATTATTCAATGTGAAATGCATTTCATTTCTTGCTGAAAAAGAGTTGTTTATTATATCAAGTGTGAATTATGAATAAATTGCAGATAGCTGTGGTCTCCAACAGCCTTGCGTGATGAAGCTAAAACCTGTTCAACATGCTAGACGTGTCTGAACAGACTGAATGCCACCTGGTCAGACACTCATACTGATCTCGCAGACTTTGTTCTTCTTACAGCCTTCCACTGGCATGCTATCAATCGATATACTTTGTCTTTATCTGCTGTTGCAGAAGATAATTAAGAAATTAATACTGACGCCTCTGTTGGAGGTCAACATATTTTTTAGAAATTATTCCTAGTGAGGAAAAAAAAATGTGGGATATGAAATAAAATAAATAATACCTCCACACGTGCAAATAAATTGTGCTAGCTCTTAAAACATAGGGAACTGCCTATTTAGGTAGCATTTTAAGGCAATTTATCAAGAAATAAAGCTGGTCTTTTGAAAAGTGAAAGTTAAAAAGACAATAAAAGAAAAAAAAAATATATATTACAAAACTGATTAAAAAAATAAATAAACATGACAAACACAATTAGTGTAAATTTGAAACTGAAATGACAGAGAATACTGGAACCGAATCTAAACACTAATATGAAAATAATACTAATTCAATAAAATAATAGCATCACTTATAAAAAAAAAATAACTGTATTTTAGGTATCCTTCAAGTAGAATTCAATCCCAAAATGCATTGAAACAGATTTGATGAATCATGCTAATTATAAACATAGTACTTACAGTATAAGCGATTCAACACAAAAAAAAATAATAAAATATAAAAGTATATTGTAGTGTTTAGGTCATCTTCAAGAATTCTTGATGGATGGCAATCAAAAACTAATATAAATGTGCCAAAAACATATCTGAATGAATAAAAGATTTGAAAAGGAAATAATAAAAATAAATCAGTAAATAATGACAAAATGTAAAATGTTAAGCCTGTTCACACTGGAGGTGTGGTCATGTTTACCACTATTCTGCACATTTTTGAAGGCAAAATCAACATCATCTTATTACGTCTTTTAAGACTAAAACAAACATTTTGCATGCCATCTTTGCAACAACAGGCTTTTTTTTTTTTAATCGCACTGGGAATAAAGTAGCGCAACCAATAATATTCATTCTTTTGGTCACATGACTAGAGGTATTACAAACAGTGCTGGGTAGATTACTTGCAAACTGTAGTCCGTTACTGATTCCAAATAATAATGCATTGCTATTGTGTGAATAAGTAATCATGTAATCAATAAAAAGTAGCTGTAATCTGATTATCAGCATTTTAAAATGTAATATCGTGTCATTACAAGTCCTTGATTTTTTGGAATCTGATTACTCAATCCGGATTACATGTAATCCGTTACTACCCAGCACTGATTACAAAGTGAAGCTCACAAACTGTTTCTCAGAGACAGTAACACAAATCACATTAGAAAACATTTATGTCGGTGTGAACAGCTCATCTAGACAACACACTTGTTTTATTGTTAGCAGATTTTACCTATATTTACAAAAGTAAAACTCAAAAGAAAGAAAGAAAGCATAAACCAAAGAGAGTCAGAATCAGAGGGTGACATCAGCGAGAACGGCTCATTAACGGTGAAGTCGCCATGCTGCTAACGCACAACAGAGCTGCGCACTAATTAGCCCGCTAACACTACCTCCCCGGCTCATCACAATGCCTTTGTGCTTTCAGTGTAAAAAAAAAAACCATAACAAATATTTTCGTTCCCCAAACTAATGAGCTCCATTGGAAACAGAATAAAAAGTTTTTCACAGAATGCCATGTGTAATAGCGTCCTTTATAAATGTGACTTTCCCCTCTTCCGAACGCGAAATGAATCTAAAACACTTGAAAGTGAAGCTAGACTATCAGAACAGTATCTTATTTCCAGCATTGAATTTTGGAGTGAAATTTGAGCTGGACATGTTGCACCCATCACTCCCTGTTATTTTCTGCCTGGGTTTTCTATTACAGAGAGGAGAGAAACATGTTTTACTCTCAGCTCTCTTCAGGAGTTATCTGTATCTAAGGAGACTCTCGCTCACTGAAAGATGTACTGAACAATACTTGAGTCAATCTGGGCCTATTGAGGCTCCTGTCCATCAGATACTAGATGTTCCTCACACACTGTTAGCATCAGGAGGTCAGGACAGCTGGACTTTCATTAAAAGCCACCACTGCTGGAATCTGTGCTCATGCAAACAATGAAACATCTGAGTACAGAACATTTACCAGATGCAGCAATAAATATGACTAATGATTAGGTTTTTTGAAGAAAGTATAAAGGGTAGGCAGTGATATGTGAGTGTTAAATGGGTCATGAACTGCCTGTACTGTTCTTTGAGGTCCACTTATAATGTTATCAAGATTTGTATGTCTAAAAATTCATAACAACAAACATTCTGTTCAGTTTTAACCCCCTCATCAGAATGTTCTGTTTGAAAGGCATGGCAGATTGTAGACTCAGACGTAAATGCCCACTGCTATGACTGGCTAATAGATGTGCATGTTTGACAGCCTAAAGGCTTGTGCACAGCGTTACGATTTAACGCACGAAAATTCATGTTTAACGCCTTGTGACTAAACAAATGGCGCCAATGTGAGTGTACACACCAAGGCAATACACCAGGCATAAAAGCGTCATAAAAAAAGAAGAAAAAAAAACACCCCTCGGGCTCATTTTTTTGTTTGACGCACCAAGTTAAAAACTGGCCGAGCAATGAGATTAGCGGTTTTGTTCACGTGCCTGGAGCTGTTTTGGTATGAACACACAAGACATGTCGAAAAACGCTGGCGATAAGCTCACGTTACATTTCTCATAGATGGACACTGCTGTGATTTAGCTAAAAAATGTAAAGTGATAAAAAAACAGTTATTAAAGCTCGTGTGGTCCAGCGTATGCTGTTCTGTTTTTGCTGCAGCACTCGTTTTCTGCATTGTTTACATTAATTTAATGCCGCAGCTGTCACAAAACAGCATTCTCTGTTTACGTTTAGTGGATAATCTCCAAAATATCACCAGGTTGACGGAGAGGTGACAAATTGCTGAATAAAGTTGTTATTTCTGTTTTCTTAACGTACAAAAAAAAGAGTAGTTCAGTCATGAAACTCCTATTGGCGCTCTAATTGGTTCATTCAAAACCACGTTCCCAGCCAATCAGGTTCTAATTAAGTGAAGTGAAGTGACATTCAGCCAAGTATGGTGACCCATACTCAGAATTTGTGCTCTGCATTTAACCCATCCGAAATGCACACACATGATGCACACACACAGAGCAGTGAACACACAACACACACACACACTGTGAGCACACACCCGGAGCAGTGGGCAGCCATTTATGGCGCCCAGGGAGCAGTTGGGGGTTCGATGCCTTGCTCAAGGGCACCTAAGTCGTGGTATTGAAGGTAGAGAGAGAACTGTACATGCACTCCCCCCACCTACAATTCCGTCCGGCCTGAGACTAGAACCCACAACCCTTCGATTGGGAGTCCGACTCTCTAACCATTAGGCCACGACTTCCCCCTAAATAATAATCGTGTGGCTATAAACTGGACACATTCCATGCTCACCATACCTGCGCGCAATGCGTATCCTCCTGCTAGCCCATAGCCTCCCCCCAGCACCACCTGCCTAGATCTGCTACAGGGGGATCTTCCTCTCTTTCTAGCAGCAGCATGTTTCCCTTTATTTTATGATCTGTGCATTTAGCCAAAGCAAGTCTACTTGCTCTGCAGCAGCAGCGTAGCAGATCTAGTCCGCCAAGACCAAACACCTGCTTTTCTAATTTTATCAATAAAGCTTTTACAATCCTTTCCGAGAGTTGTCATGACTGAACTATTCCCGTAGCTTCGTAAACTTAGTTGAACCCCTGATGTCACATGGATTATTTTACCAAACTCCTTGCAATGTTTCTGGACCTTGATCGTAGTAATTCCGTTGCTGTCTATGGAGGGTAAGAGTCACTTATAAGTCTCTTATAATGCACCAAAAATATCTTAATTTGTGTTCCAGATGAACGAGGGTCTTACGGGTTGGGAACGACATGAGGTTGAGTAATTAATGACAGAATTCTTATTTTTGGGTGTACTATCCCTTTAAAATATTTTAAGTGTTGTTTTTTTTAACCCATTGCAATGTGGTTGCCAGGTTACTGCTATGCTGTTGCCAAGATATTCCAAGTGATTTTAACCTGTTGCTATGCTAGGGTTTTTTGAGTGTTTCCAATACATTGTTTTGTGGTTGCCAGGGTGCTCTTATGTAGATGCTAATGTATTCGGAGTAGTTTTTAACCCATTACTAATAGCCTGTTGGTGTGCTCAGTGACTTTTAACCTGAGTATTTTAGCATGTTGATGTGGTTGTTCAGGTACTGCTATGTGTCTGCTATGGTGTTTTAAGTGTTTTCTTTTGTTTGTTGGTTTTTTTGACGTTATTATGCATTTGCTACAGTTTTCTGAGAGTGATTTATTTGATCATGTTGGTGGCTGCTATGCAGTTACTAAGTGTTCAGAGTAGCCCATTGCTGTGTAAGTGGTTGTGAGGATGTTTTAAGTGGTTGGTTTACTGTTGCTAAGGTGTTGCTACCATGCCGAAAACAATAAATGTGATCTTCTGCTCCCTCCTGCTTTCAATGCGAGTCATGGGATTGTTTTGAGGATTGTTATTTTATAGTCTACGCTGCAACCTTAGCAAGCACCAATAATGAATACAAATAAACGCACTGTCTGTCTGCGCCTCAAATCTGCCGTAACCTGATTTTTATCCAGACGTACTGAGAAAATAACTTTTCTAGCCTTAACTGTTCTGACCGTGGCTTGTAAACAGACCTAATGAAAATAGTTTGTTCCCAACTTAATCTGAGGCTTCATACCCATGATGCAAAGCTTAGGAGAAATGCCAATCCTCATCTCTAGGGCTTTTGTTGTGCAGTTCTTTTTATTTTTCTACTCTGCATGGCATAGTTTTATCAAAACATTTAATTTTAAATGCAATCAGGCCACAATATTTTCAGGAAACTTGGAACGTATCAGGGCCAAAAGCATTTGAAGCAAGCATTACAATGAGGATTCATTTATGAATTATGCCTGGACTAACATTGTAGCTCCAAAATACACTGTGAGACAGGATAATACAGTTCTTTCAAAGTGCTAGAGATGAAATAGATATTTTGAGTATATGCTCAAATGTTGCTTTCTATATAAATTCTTTACTATCTGCATCAGTTGCCTTGTACTTCCTTTTTACAAAAATGATAAAAAATAACTTATTTACTTAAACAAACAAACAAATGAGCCATTCCATCCTATATCATTAATCTTTTAATAACATAATATTATACTATATTATTATACTGTATTATGCTATTAATCTTTTAACACTATGTTATTCCCAAACACATAAAAAAATGTTTAACTGAATGCTGTAATCAGTTGTTTTTATTAAGAGTAACACAATATTACACATTACTATGAAAGTAATCACCAAAATGGACACAACATTTTTTCCATCAACTGTAATTTATGTAATTTGTCCAAACGGTTTCTGTTAGTTTCTGATGTTTCTAATAATTGTGAAAATGAGACATTACAAGTATTTTTTCATTTCCATTCATGTGCATCGTGAAGCACATTGCTAATGAAGCCTTCAATGTCTAGCGGAATTCTTTCAGCCATTCGTTTCCCATGTTCTGTCGGCTCCTCCCGGCCCCTGTGAAGGGAAGCATTGAGAGCCAAACTTCTGCTCAGCCATATCCTCCTCTCACACTCACTACTGTAATCTGCTCTCAGCTCCAATTCAGACTCAACATCTTCACTGAAAGGCACTTCGGAGAAACGCCATGTTTAGCTGGGTGTACGGCACATCAATGAACAAATGTGAGCCTTATAATATGATACAATCTAGACACATTATAAATAGAGATATGAGCCATACTGTATGTGGGTGAACTTCATTTAGGAGGACATCTCTTCCACCTGGGTAAAGTTGTAAATTTGACATTACAAATAATTAAAAGGTTTATTTTTTTCATTTATTTTTTTATTATAATTTTTTTACTTGCCAGTATTTCTCTATATTGGGCTTTTCTTCTACCCAGACATCAAAATAAAACTCCAATATTATATTTATAAAAGTTTTAAAATTAAAGATAAATAGGATTGTTCTTCCATAGGAAATATATTTCTGTTATATAATTTTAATATTTATTATAATATTTTATATTTGTGTTAATATTTAGTTTCATAATTTTAATTAATCTATTATTTTGCTATTATTTCTTATATGATTGTTATAATATAATATAATATAATATAATATAATATAATATAATATAATATAATATAATATAATATAATACAAACAAAAATAATAATACAAACAGTATTATTTATACTATTTATTAGGATTGTCCTTGACTAAGGATTTTTCTGGTCAACTAGAAGTCATTCATTTTAAGCATTAGTCGACTACTAATAGCACTTTTATTAATAAACCATATAAATAATAATAGGGCCGGGACTCGATTAAAAAAATTAATCTAATTAATTAGAGGCTTTGTAATTAATTAATCGAAATTAATCGCATTTTAATCGCATATAAATATTTGACCTGAGAACAGTGAGAAGTAATTTTTTTTCACATGGATTTATAGTATACCATTGAATAATGACTGAATACATAAGCTTAAGCAACAAAATAGTTTATTTTTGTTCAACAAAGTCTAGCAGACCAGTGCAAATTTTGCCATTAAGTGTAGCAATAGCATATTTAGAAACAATTTAGAAATGGTACACTTCAGAAATTCAGGAAGCTTATAGGTGCTGGAACCTTCTGTAAAGTGTTTTTTTTAAGTAAAACACAATACTGTCAACTACATTCAGAACATTGGAAACCTTGACTATTAGAAAACATCTCTCTGCTGATTCAAAGGCCATAACATACTAAGTCCAACTCTCAATAACCTTGGCCAAAACAATAAAGAGTTCAACATAAACTGCCAGTTGTACCAACAAAATAATACATAGTTCAACATAAAGTGTAAAGTCCACGCTAGCTGCTATATGTTTTGCGTTGAGGTGATACTTGAGGTTCGATGTGCTGCGGTGATATGCGAACGCTAGTTGGTGCTTCAGTATAATCGGTCCGCCAAAACTCATCCAGTAAGAAACATTCCGCGGTACAAAAATAAGTTATTAAAAATGCGGGAATTTTTTTTCTGTAATTAATTAATCTTAATTAACGTGTTATTTTTTGTGTAATTAACTAATCTCAATTAACGCGTTAAAGTCCCAGCCCTAAATAATAATAATAATAAGCCTTTCATTGTCTACATAGCCCAAAAAGGTGCTCAAGTGCATACACACAAAAAAAAAAAAAAAAAAAAAACTTGCCACAGCGCACCGGCAAATATAATGATTATGAATGCGATAGGGAAAAACAGCAAGTGCACTGCATTAACGTTTTAATAATTTATTGATACACTGGTGTTTTCTGTTTTCGGTTTAAGTTACGAATGGTTTCATACGGATTACATAATCTGAGAATATCTGTTTTCGATTTGAATTGGTTCATTTAAATGTTTCACTCTCTATAGATATATTTTACATGTCTGTAATAAGGCAAGCATACACAGAGTTTCGAAGTAATGTGCTCAAGTTCACAGAGTATGAGAAGGCAGAAAGTGCATTTCTGTTTGCTTTCATTATTTTACAAAAGCACAAAGTTTGTTGTTATTTTGAGTCCAACTGAATAAACACAGTAGAGTCTTTGAATATACGAAAGATGTATTACTGTCTGTATGACCAATCTGTATGACCAAAAATGAATTGCAGTGGCACCTCCATCTGTCCTGCAGTAGCTCTGTTCAGCTTCCATACTCCGCACAAACACATGTACAGCGCACTTTTTTTCCAGCCTAACATTAGATTTAGTTGCCATGTAAAGTTGCTACTACATACATATTTCAGATGATAAGCCATATTTGAGGTTGATTAATGTTAGCAATAAAAAAAATTATACAAAACTATATTTATATTATTTAAATATAAAATTATACGCTTTTTATATATGAATCAGAAAATGTTAAGATCATAAACGTTTTTAACTTTAACCTACAGTAATTAAAAATTCACTTGAAGGTTGATTAAGGCCATGATCAAATCTTTAGTACAGGAGATAAGATAAATGTTTTAATGGATGTACCACAGTTTGAGGAAATTCAAGTAGTCAAGTATGTTACTAGACTGAAGAATCACCAATAAATTATGGAACTCTAGTGTTATGTAGGATATTGCAGATATCCATTTATAAAATATATACAGTATAAATCATTGGGCTCAATTTAGCAGAACTATTATAGACACAGATTCATGGTGCAAAGTAGAGTGGGATTGATATTTGGATGATTTACATAACAAAACAGAACAAAATAACAGTCTCAGATGAACCAAAATATTAAATGTTTCATAGCTCAAACATGCTCAGAGAAACCGGCAGTCTGTCCTGGTGTTTAAGTGTTTCTCTGATAGAATAGGCTTACTATCTGTGTAAGAATGATTTAATATGCCTGGCTGCTTATTCAGACAAGCCTGACCGCGGCATATTAGGGACGATGCCATCACTTTTATGAGGATAATTCATTTGTCGGGTATGAAATGGCCTGTGGATCCGAACGACGGTGGATAAGAGGCACGAGGTTATGGTGGGTAACTAAATCGACCCTCTTCTGAAGATTTACTTCACCAGAGATTAAAAGAAGCAACTTTATTGTAGAATAGAACTGAACACTTAAACCAGTCTTCACCACATAGTGTGTACTAAATATTAGGCCTTCAACACAAATATTTTTTTTAAGTTTCAAACTAGACGAATGAAATGGCTGTAGATCGGACAATTTTTCAATCTCTGATGAGATTAATTCTCTGAAAGAGACCAGTGACTCTTCTAGTTTTTAAATAAATGGAAAGGCTTTGACAGCTTCTGCAGATGGTTCTTATGCAGTGGAAAAAAACAACTGTTAAGGCCAAGTACACACTACGGGAAAGAAGGTTGAAGCCCTGCACACATTTAAACACTCGTTTTCTTGTTCTGTGTCATGTTGACAGCCTTATGGTGCTGACTGTACACAACCAACCTCAGATGTGCGTCAAACACAAGGTCATTTTCATCACCAACTGCAGCAAAGATTAGAAAATCATAACACAGACTTTGGCAACAAACAACATTGGAGTACAAGCAAAGAAAAATCTGTTAATTGGTTAACGATAAGTTATAGAACATGAAAAACTGTAACAGATGTAATGGGACATTTCATGTAATTTTACAGTGAAAAACAGTAAATTGGCATTCCAAGCATTCTCTGTATGACACTTTATATCTGATGGTATTTCACTAATTGTTTTTTGTTATACTAGCAATGTACATTTGGGTTGCATGTTACATATACAGAGTTCTGGCATGAAACTCTGACGGTGCAGTCTGATTGGTCTATTTCAATCTTACATAATGATATCATTATCACATGGTACAGCTGATTGGTTCTCTCCTGTATTGGTAGCCAATGAGCTTGCCGTAGCAGTCCAGCTTGCATCAGAAACCCTCCACCTTCCCCAGCTCCACCTGTATAGATCTGCTACGAGATGATCATGTACTGTGGGGTTATTCTATTGTTATATTTGCAGCAGCTATATTCTTACACACTCACGGCAGCATGTTGTGGATGTACTGGCAGTAGCAAGGTACTTGCTCTGCAGCAGCAGCAGCATAGAAGATCTATTCTGCCATTACCATGTCGATCCCTCAGATAGCTGTTAACTTTAGATAGATAGATAGATAGATAGATAGATAGATAGATAGATAGATAGATAGATAGATAGTTAACTTTTTTTGTTAATTTAATGTTTTTTGCACTATTTTACTGTAATAAACTTGTATGTGTGCAAATATAAATAAATGATACACATTTTATTTTGATGATATTTTGTTAAAAACTAAATTAACAATTATTCAAGTCTGCTTTATTGTCAATTCTTCCACATATACACTACATACATACAGAAATTAAAAATTGCATACAGATAACACTAACAGTAGAGCCTAAAAATCTAGATCAAATATAAAAAGTAAGATACAGCTATATGTGGCGAGTGGGGCGGGCCGAGAGCCGTGGGAATGGAGCAAGGCCGGGGGAGTGATTGGAAATGAGCGACACCTGCTCGACCCACCGGTCTCGAGTCCCACGGAGGAGATGGAAGGATATAAAACAGGAGCGATGACAGTGAAGGATGAGAGAGGACCAGGCCTGAAATTTATTTTATGTTTTGTTTGTGCGCGGCAGTCGTCCGTGATTTGATTGTCCGCCAGTTCCCGCCTCCTCCTTCCCAATGATTGTGAAGTTTTAGTGCGTTACACTATACAATAAGGGAATGTAAAAAAGACATGTAATAAAATTAAAAATAAAGTAAAAAATAAAAAATAAAACAGCACAAGGCACATGGCAGATAGAGTGCAAACTAGTGAAGTGAACAAACAGTGCAGATAAAAAGATTTTTAGTGCAAAAAAAAGCTTATTCAGTCTGATTAAAGTGACAAAGGGCTCAAGAGCAGTTATTTTGTTAAACTGGCTGATGAGGTAGTAGAGTGACGTCAGGTCCCGGGAGTGAGTTCAGCTTCCTGACAGCCTGATGAATGAAGCTGTCCTTCAGTATGCTGGTCCTGGCCTGGAGACTCTGCAGTCTCCTCCCTGATGGCAGCAGAGTGAAGAAGCTGTGTGATGGGTGGGTGGGATCACCTGAGATGCAGAGGGCTTTACGGGTGAGGCGGGTTCCGTAAATTTCCTGGAGGGAGGGAGTTTGCGGAGGAAGTAGAGATGCTGCTGTGATTTCTTAGCCAGTGCTGCTGTGTTTTCAGTCCAGGAGAGGTCCTCTGTGATGTGCACACACACCGCAAACTTAATAAAGAGGTTGGAGCTGTGTAGTCGTGGGTCAGCAGAATGAAGAGGACGGGGCACAGCAGACATCCTTGGGGGGCCCCAGTGTTCAGTGTGATGATGCTGGATGTGTTGCTGCCAGCCGGCCCGTACTGCCTGAGGTCTACCAGTCAGAAAGTCCAACAGCCAGTTGCACAGCGAAGTGTTGAGCCCCAGCTGGATCAGTGGGAGTAGATGGGAGTAAGTGTAACAGGACGGTAGTCATTGAAGCAGGATAGAGACAGCTTCTTCGGGACTGGAATGATGGTGGTAGTTTTGAAACATGTGGGAACAACAGCCTGACTAAGTGAGATGTTGAAAATGTCTGTGAAGACATCAGTGAGTTCTGCTGCACGGTCTCTCAGTTGTCAGGACCTGGAGCTTTGCGTGCATTGATCCTGCTGAAGGATCTCCTCACACTGTCTGGCATCAGTCTTCTGTGCAGTGGTGCTGTTTTGTTGCTCCAAGCGAGCGAAGAAGGTATTCAGCTTGTTCAGCAGAGAGATGCTGCTGTCAGAGGTCCATGGTTGGGGCTTGTAGTCCGTTATGGTCTGTATTCCCTGCCACAGGCTCCCAGTGTCTCTGCTGTCACTGAACTGATGGGCTATCCTCCCGGAGTGCTGTCACTTAGCTTCTCTGATGCTGCGGGACAGGTTGGCCCTGGCTGTCCTCAGGCCCACCTCATCTCCAGCTCTGAAGGCAGCGTTCTGTGTCTTCAGGAGTCTGTAGACCTCCCCTGTCATCCACGGCTTCTGGTTGGCCTGGATAGTGATGGTTTGTGTGACTGTTACATCATCAATACACTTGTTGATGTAGGCAGTGACAGTCTCTGAGTACTCCTGGAGGTCAGTGCTGTTATTGTATATGAACTGGTTTGGCGACTTTAATGAGCGGTCTGTATGCAAGCATTAGCATGACAGTGATGTGGTGTGAGGCACCGAGTTGGTGGAGGGGGAGGGCTTTGTAAACTCCTCTCTGTATAGAGTAAACAAAGTCTAAAATGTTATTACCTCGTGTTGGAAAGTTAATGTGTTTGTGTATTTTTGGAAACACACTCTTTAAGTCAGTATGGTTGAAATCCCCAGCTATGATGAGAAAAGCATCAGGGTGTGCTGTCTGCTGCGCACTGATGTGCTGGAGTTCATCTAGTGCATCGTTCCTTTTGCAGTTGATGTTGATCGGGGGAAACCGAAACAAGCAGTATGACAGTATATTCCCTCGGCAGATAGAACGGCCGGCACTTAATAAGCATAAACTCCACCAGGGGTGAGCAGTGTTTACAGATCACAAAAGCATTGCGGCACCACGTGTCATTGATGTAAACACAAACCCTGCCACCACGGGTTTTTCCTCCTGCCACGAGAGCTCTGTCCGCTCGATAGCACGTCAGCTGGTCCAGCTATGTTTCCGGGAACACAAAAACACAACAGTCTCTTACAGTCCTCTGAGTTGAACGTAGTAATCGGATGTAGTCCAGTGTATTGTCCAAAGAGCGTACGTTAGCCAGTACGATGGTGGGGATATATGGCTTGTGTGGGTTAGCCGTTAGCCTAGCCTGGATACCTCCGCGCTTCCCCCTCTTCTGCTACCACTCATGCCACTTGTGGCACCTCCGCTGTGGGCGAGATGCAGTAGTGGGGGTCGGTGTTGGTGTAGGCCTCCGGAGCTGCCTGAGATCCCACTGCTGTTCAACGTGCATGGAGTATAACTCTAAAAATGTGGTTCTGCTGACATCCAGCAGAAACTCAAGACTGTATGCGTGTTTAAAGACAGGAAGACGCGAAGACAACGTACAAAAACACTGCAACTCACAAGACAAAAAACACGAAAACACCATTCAGTCAGGAAAGAGAGAAGCCGAAAAGTGTGGACGCGCCGCCATTGTATCTGAGATCAAACATATAATAACATAATAATTTGCAGTACAGTGGGGAAATCAGTAACAAATTTAAATTATTGACCTACTGAGTCTGATTATTGAGAAATTATATACAAACAAGTCAAGGCTCATGACTGACTTATTAAAAAGAACTGGTTCATGAGTCATTTGTTCACTAATTGGATATCATGGCTCATGTTGGGTTTGTTGTTGCATGCAGCAAGATAATATCTGACAAAACCACATATGGACACAAAGTTCTCCCTAAAGAAGATCCATTTTTATTTCAACAAAATTAATTCTTCATATTATCATCATGCTTCTTTGAGGAGACAATGCAAAGAAAAAAAAAAATCATTCCATAACGTCACGGAAAACAGTGTCGCTACATCTAGCAATTTTCTAACCTCCCAGTGAGGTTTCATTTTCAAATGCGACCAGTGAAACATCAAGTGACTCACTGCATATTGAAGTTTAGGCTTTGACAACTTGTGTAGGTGGTTTTGCACTGCAGACAAATAAAGCAATAAAGAAAGCAGATATATATATATATATATATAGAGAGAGAGAGAGAGAGAGGAGTATAATAACCATTTGTCTGTGCCATGTTTTTAGTCTCTTATCTGCTCAATCACTTATTCTCACTAAATGTCTGTTCAGTTACTGCTACCCTGTACTGTATCTTCATTACTGGCAAAACAATCATGTCATTCAAGGCAATAACCACCAGTTTACATTCTACAATAATGTGCAACAAATATCCAATACAACCATACAAAATAAACACTGTGCATGACAGCAAACGCACATGCACACACACAAACACACACACGTTGTTGAAAAGTTCATTTATTTCAGTAATTAAAAAAATAATAACTCAAATTGTGAAACTTGTGTATTAAAGCTGCAGTAGGTAACTTTTGTAAAAAATATATTTTTTTACATATTTGTTAAACCTGTCATTATGCCCTGACTGTAAAATATGAGACAGATAATCTGTGAAAAAATCAAGCTCCTCTGGCTCCTCCAAGTGCTCCTATTGCCATTTGCAGAAAATCCATCACTCCTGGTAAGAAACAACCAATCAGAGCTGAGGTCCGTAACTTTGTTTGTGTTCAAAATGTAGAAGAATTTATATAATAAGCGAGTACACCATGAATATATTTCTAAACCGTGTTTTTAGCTTATCCTGAATCACTGGGGTGCACCTATAATAAGTGTTTATATTCGGACTATTTTAGATTGCTTCGGGGGTACAGCGGCGGAGTAACCCAGTACCTTTGTGATTCTTCATAGACATAAACAGAGAGAAGTAGTTCCGGCTACGATGTTCTTCTGCAAGATGCAAGCAGTTCTGTTTATTAACCGCTAGAGCGTCAAAAGTTACCTACCGCAGCTTTAAATAAATTCAGTGCACACAGACTGAAGTATTTAAAGCCTTTGGTTCTTTTAATTGTGATGATTTTGTTTTACATTTAACAAAAACCCACCAATTCCCACCATCTCAGCAAATTTGATTCATAAGACCAATCTTTTTCTTTTTTTTTATTGTTGGCCTTCTGGAAATTATGTTAATTTACCATACATGTGCTCAATACTTGGTAGGGGCTCCTTTTGCTACTTTTGTCCCAATTCAGCATGGCATGGAGGTGATCAGTTTGTGGCACTGCTGAGGTGGTCTGGAAGTCCAGGTTTCTTTGACAGTGGCCTTTAGGTCATCTGCATTTTTTTGGTCTCTTGTTTCTCATTCTTCTCTGGACACTACCCCATAGATTATCTCTGGGGTACAGGTCTGGTGAGTTTGCTGGCCAGTCAAGCACACCAGCACCATGGTTATTTAACCAATTTATGGTGCTTTTGACAGTGTGCCAGTTTTTTTTACCGGAAAAACACGACCGACTGGAGGCGTGACGTGTGGGCGGAGCTAAAGAATCACAAGCGCCAGTAGGCTTTTGCGTTGAGAGCGTTTGAAGCTGTGACATTACCTTGAGAAAAAACCATCATCCAAAACAAACCATGGCTTACAGTCAGATTCAGCCATTTATTTATGATCCAGAATCAGATCCCGAGGCTGAAACTGAACGAGAGCAGCAGCAGCAACGACTCGCTCCGAGCGGGGCTCGAACCCGGGTCTCCGGCATGGGAGGGATGCACTAACAAGGAGGCAGAGATATTTGAAGCAGTTTTACTCACCGCCTGCGGTTCCAACACACGATCGTGACCCTTTTTCCTTGGGATTGCATCATCCTTAAGAAATAAACGATACGCAAATCCGTCAAACTGGGCCTTGTTTGTAAAACAAGCATCTTCGAAATGCAGGGAACAAACAAAAACACTTGCACAACTCCGTTGATGCTCTGTAAAAATAAACTCCATCCACTGGTCCCTTAATGCTATTTTTTCTTTGGTAATCTGTGGAGGGTTGTCTTGCCCTGGCAACCAAAAACACACTCCTTTTGTGACATTTCGCGACGCTCTCGCTCTGATCAGTGAAGTCTGTTGTGCTCTCAGTGCTCTGCTATACGGGAGCGTGGCTCTTCCGGCAGAAGTGCCCTAGGACCCATATAAGGAAAATCCGCTCCATCTAACGTCACACAGAGCCATACTCGAAAAAAACTCAGCCTCAGTCCATTCTTTGTGAAGTTCACTCAAATTCTTGAATTGATTTCGTTTGACAATCCTCATAAGGCTGCAGTTCTCTCGGTTGGTTGTGCATCTTTTTCTTCCACACTTTTTCCTTCTACTCAACTCTCTGTTAACATGATTGGATACAGTACTCTGTGAACAGCCAGCTTCTTTGGCAATTAATGTTTGTGGCTTACCCTCCTTGGACAGCTGTCAGATCAGCAGTCTTCCCCATGATTGTGTAGCCTAGTGGCCAGCTGAGAGACCATTTTGAAGGCTCAGGAAACCTTTGCAGGTGTTTTGAATTGATAAGATTACTGGCATGTCACCATATTCTAATTTGCTGAGATAGTGAATTGGTGGGTTTTTGGTAAATGTGAGGCAAAATCATTACAAGAATCAAAGACTTAATTGCACACAAACTGAAGTAGTTTAATTTATTTAATACACACGTTTCACAATTGGAGTTGAATTACTAAAAAAAAAATATATATATATATATATATAGATTAATCTCACTGTGATCTTGAAATTAATCTAGATTAATCTAGATTAAAATGGCTCATTCGAATTGCCGTAGCTGGGATCAGCAGGGCCCTGGTGAAGGTTGTACCAGTGGACCCTGTTTGAAATTGTTTAATTGTTTCTTTATTTTTACTTATTTGTGCTATTTACACAATGTTTACGTTTTTTTCACGTTTGTAGGTGTCAAGGTACAGAAACCAAATAATTAAATGTAAAATAGCACTGGATCGTCTTCAATGTAAAAATGAAATATACAATCAAACCTACATTTATTCAGACAGCTTCAACATTTCTCACATTATTACAGTTTTGCCATATATTGCCAAATTATATCTGGTGTCTGAATAATTTTTGGTTTGACTGTTAAAACTATAAAGTAATTCAGTCAGTGATTTTCATTTTAATTTTCGTGGATTAACATTACAGCAGCCAGTAGCTAAATTAGGCGCGGTCCCTTTAAGAGACGATGAACGCATCCAATATAATACACATCCCATTTTTTCTCAACTGTTTACTTTCACTTAAGAAATAACTGACAGTTTTTTTGAGCATAATTTCCAAGGTGGATATTTGACATATTTTGTATGTATTTGTCGGCACAAGAGCAAAAATAAGCAAATTCGATGTTCAAGTGTTTTGAGACGTCTTTCTCTGCGTGAGCCCTGAACACCAGAACACCGCGAGTACTGAATTGGGCTCTTTCACATCTTTTTGTTTGTTCAAACTGCGATTTGTATTTGTTCGTTCAGGTGCAGAAGGGACTTCGAGGAGAACTTTGCAGGAGAGAGCTCGGTTCAGTGTCGCTGTCCGTGATACGCGGCTCTCTCTCTCTCCGCACCTAACACGGCACACGCTACTCTATTCAGCTTTTCCTCATCTTTTGTTTGGATGTTTTAATGTTTAAATCGACAAGAGGCAAGGCTTAAAAACATGTGAAAAAGATAAGCATTCGTGATGATGAGCAGCAGTGGCCCGTCAACTGTCCTGAGCATCTTTTAAGGCTGTCCTCAACCAGTCGGTTATATAAAATATCAAGGTGAAAGTCGTCATAGCTTGCTTAGTATAGACCCAGCTCCCAACCCAACTTTGAGAATAGATTAATGGCGATATTTTTTTATAGCCCGATAAGAGTCTCACGTTAACGCCGATAACGGCCCACCGCTAATATATATATACCACCACTAATATATATATATATATATATATATATATATATATATATATATATATATATATATATATATATATATATATATATATCTTCACACTACAACAACAACGCCCTCACACTCTGTGAAATTTGCTCCAGACTGAATATGGAACTGTATGTTTGAGTTGTGAAAATATGAAATGTGTATTGACATGTAAGAAAATTGACATGTAAGTGTTTTCAGGCCAGGACTCTTACCAAGCATGTGAAGTTATGGGCAGATATAACATGTTAAGTTCCTGTTGCCAGCAGGTGGTGATATGACTATAACTGAATACTGGCCTTTAGATATCTTCAGGCCAGGACTCTTATCAAACATGAAATTTGAAAAAGATCTGACCTTGTAAGCATGAGTTACAACAACTCCCTAATTGATGGCGTCAATAGCATGCTTTAATACTTAGCAAGGGTTGCTAGCATGTTTGAGTACATGTTTAGAACACAATGGCATATTTTACTGTGTTGCTAATAGTGCATCACAGTGTTAAGCATGTCACTTCCTATTTACAGTAGGTGGCACTATGACTATAACTGAATCTTGGCATGTAGATGTTTTACAGGCCAGGACTCATTAAACATTTTAAGTTTCGGACAGATTGGAAACTGCATGACTGAGTAAGATCAACTTCCTGTTTCACTGGATTAATACTTCGCTAAGCATTACTAGCGCATTTTAGTTTCTAGCATGTTGCCTGCCTATTAAGGTTGCTAGGAGTCCATAACAGTGTTAACCATGACACTTCCTGTAGCCAGCAGATGTCGCTATGACTATAACTGAATATAGACATGGACATGTGTTTAGGACTGGGGCAGATGGGAAATTGCTTGCCTGAGTTACAGCAACTTCCTGTTTCATGGCAAAAATTGTCAGGCCCCAGAGACACGCCCATTGACAAAAACTCAAGATATTTGCATTTTAATGTAACACAAGCCTTAAAAGGTTAGTTCATCCAAAAAATTAAAATTAGGCTGCATTTTACTCACCCCCAACGCATCCTAGGTGTATATGACTTTGTTCTTTCAAACGAATCCAGTCTGAGTTATATTCCAAAAATGTACATATTCAAAACATAGTAATCTTGAATCGAGCTTGCACTCCCTGTTGTAAAGGAAAGCAATGCCGGTGAATTACGTATGAGGTCAGCTTTGCGTCATGCTCCCGGAACTGCTTCTGTGTACAACTGTTGGCGTAAGCTAGATTAATGTGATTATTATGTTTTGAATATGGATATTTTCTTACAAAAATGCATCAATTTAATACAGGAGGTGTGAGACACTTTCCTTGTTGAAGGGCACTTTTCATTTAAATCCTTTTGGACTAAAGGAATGCAACACCAGATGACTGCATTGATAGAGATTTATACAATTTAATATAACTCAGACTGGATTCGTCTAAAATAAGAAAGTCATACACTGTTAGGATGTCTCATGGTGAGTAAAACACAGCCTAATTTTCATTTTTAAGATAACCCTCATCAAATTTGAAAATGATCCAATTAAAACTGTAAGAGGAGTTTGTCAAAGTATGAAGGAGGGAAATGGCAAAAACTGCACAAAAATCGTACAGAAAATTCAAAATAACTGATTTCCTTTTGGGTTTTGTATCAAGAGACTTTATTGTAGGTAATGGTGTGTTACATGTGTGTACTGATTTTCGTACATGTACGTAATACATAGCTCGAGGCACACTCGTTGAAATTTAATAGGTGGCGCTATCAAGCCCTTTTGCCACACCCACTTATGAAAGATGCCACCACTTACGCGTGCAAAGTTTTGTGAGTTTTGAAGCATGTTTAGTACCTCAACAATGTGATTAACTTTGGAGGAGCAGGAGCAGGAGGAGGAGAAGAAGAAGAATATACTAATACTTCATGATATGAGTTATTTCCTTCCTTTTTTTCTCTCTTGGAACTTAAATAAGAATCAATATCTACAATTCCCCTGCATTTTGTCAACAGCACAATCAATAAAGAGCTTGTCTATCTTTTGGCAATGACTTTGTTTGTTCTTTCAAGTGCAATGGCAATACTACAGTACAGTTCTGAATTCATCATAAGGGCTTTTGAAAACTCAAATAAAGGCAATAAAAAAAAAGTTCTACACACTTATCTAATAATCTTTGACAAAAAATATCTCTAACAACACAATATTTTAAATAATATGCCATAAAAATACTGTTGAAAAGGAATGTGAATCATTCGTTTACTCATTTTTTTAATGAGTGGGTCTGTCACGTGATTTAGGAACGACTCAAACTCGACCCGAAAGATGAACTAATCAATTTTCTTTCTGGCTCAGACTGCATTGGTTTAGCGTATGGGGGTCTTACGTGATTAAGGAATGACTTGACCCCGAAGACTTGTCAGACAAAAGATGAGGTGAGCTAATCACAGACTGAAGACCCAGGTAAAAAATGAACTAATCGTTTCTATATCTTATAGCATTTTAGTTTTGTATTGTTCGTAGTGTGATCAACGTTTGTGTAAGTACTAGATGTGTTGGGGAAGTAACACGTAACATTTCAATTACAGTTTGCTAAATTGAACGAAATGACTCTAAAAAAGATTCATTCATTTTGCTGAACGAGACTCAAATGTCCGAGTCAGTAAAATGATCCGAACTTCCCATCACTATTGAACGGTATATTGATGCGCTTATTGCAACTACATTTCATCTTCTCCTCATCAAACAACCAGACTAATGAACAGCTCGTCACAATCAGATCCGGAGCAGAGTCTAGACAGCGCTTTCTTCTGAGTAGACCAGCGGTTCTCAAAGTGCCAAAGGGTTCGCGAAAAATGTTTAATTCTAAATGTAGTCTTCTAAAGGTAGGTGCGTCAAGTATTTGCCGTGTACTGGTTCATGTTTGTGGCATGTGCCAAAAAAAGATGCTCAACAGATGTGCTAAAGTAGCACATTTTGCTGTTCTCTTTATTTTTCAAAAGCATGGCATTTTGTTGTCGTTATTATTAACGTACACAATTAAAAATATAAATGTTTACCCTACAACTATAAATGACAGTATTATTTCCCTTCTAAGGAAAAAATACAAGTGAACACCAATTAATAGGCCTAGGCAAACTCAGCAAAAACAAAGTTATGACTGCATATTTCCTGTACACTTCAACACTGGTCTGCGTTGACTGTAGTCGCGTTTGTCTGCTAGGTAGTTTAGTTTACTGAGTTTATTTAACCGACTGCAACATCGTAACTGTGTGAACTAGGGGAAATTACTCACCTTTTTCTAAAGGCTTATTACCTTCCTTTTTCGAAAACACACACACACACACACACAATGTCTTGCTCTCACTTGACTTTCACTTTTTTTTATAAGCGGGTGCAAATCTGTCATAAAATAATCCTATGCATCTTGTGCCGTATATTCCAAAACGTTCTTAATGTATTCTGTGGGGTTTGGTGAGAAGAACTGATGTTCTTCTGATGTTCACGATGTTCTGATGTTTAGTTTTTTTGGTTTAATTTTAAACAAAAACTACTCTGACATCGAGTTGGGTCTTCATCTGATGCAAAATCTGAAGTCAACCCAGTTCACAATCACTGATCCAGCAGAGCTTGACTATCTGTCTGGTTAGCAGACACATGAGAAAGATCCTCTCCATCTTTCTCCAGCTCTCTAAAGGTTATCTGATGTCACAAGATGTTCTCTTATCTGTCATCAGAGCATTTGTCCTTGACATTAAATGGTTTCATTTATTTTCCATGTGTGACCTCCACAGTCCACAGATTGGAGCGCTTAAGGCATTCACAGCCAAATCCACAAAAATAAGTCATCTCTTTCAAGTTGCCAATCTCAAATGTCTGTTTCTCTCTTGAACAACTTTTAAAGTGAATCTATAAATGCTGAATGCTTGCTTCTTAACAACACCATACCCGGCAGTTTCAGAAAAAAATCAATTTAGCACAGAGATCCAACACCTTTTTAGCAAAGATCACTGCGTACACCAGCAGCGGCCATTATATCTGCTCATCTTCAGGACTCTTTGTTCTTCCCACTGTAGAAGTTCTATTGCTTTGCTCTGCAATTGTTTAATGGACTGTCTCTGCTGATTTCACAGGCTCCATTACTGCCATTACAATAATTGCAAAGCTCGACTACATTCACTCCTTTTGTTAAGGAGCAGGAGAGGGATTTGACAGACGACTGCTTCTCGCAATTATCAGCTGGAGATTAAAACTCACGTCGCTGATATCGCAGGAACAATCAGGGAAACGTTCTATAGGAGCGAACCTGCCACTTCATGTTAGGTTGTTATTTTAGATTTTATTTATTTCATTTTCTGTTGGGCGTGAGAATGAGGACGAGGTTTAAGGGGGAGTGTGAGAACTCAGTGAGCTGGAGAATAAAATCAGAAAGCATGACGATTTCATTAAATTAGGTTCTTAAAGATGAAGGAATGGGAGGCGAGATGATGTACGGTCTCACTTTTGGCCGCTCTCATGTGGCCCTTCAGACGTATTATCGCACATCGCATCTGACTTCAATTAAGGTCGCGAGTAGCAGGCCAAAATCTCATTTAGTCTTATATCTTGCCGTATTTGAGAGAATGAAAGTATTATCAGATGTGTAATCTATCATCAGATCACCACTTGCTTTGGGACAATTAACAGGTGGTGCCAAATCTGACAAATAAATGACAATGGTATAAAATCTATATATAATCTATCACTGCATGTGTATTTGATATGTGTAATGGATTATAGTATAACAATGTGCAGTTATTTTTGCTGGAAATTCAACTGAATATCAGTGTCACTTTATATATAGTGCATTACTTTCTATATAATGAATTACAAAAGTGCATTAAATATGCCTTGCATTGCAGCATATAATGGATTCTATAATCTAATGACCAGTTGTAACCCACAGTAATAAAACTTTGTAATACTTATCTATTACTGGTTACATATTTAGAATTATAATGTATTAACAAACAACCCATTTTAGATGTAACAAGGAATCTACAAATTTTATAATGCATTTTAACCTAAAAATATATTATAACAGATACATTATGAATGATGTATTATACATCATGTAAAAGCTTTTTCATAGTGAAGTTGTAATTAAAGAACGTCATTTACCAGTTAATTTATTTTGATTAGAAATATGCAGTAAAAAAAACAAAACAGTTAAATTAATTAAAACAATTGAACATTATACATTATTTTAACACCTAAACAGTTCAAACCAAAAGGCTTAAAAGAGTAAAACATTATCGATATTAATATATTAACTATTTTACTTAATTTCGAATTATGAAACGTATTATTTTTTATGAAAAAAGTTTAATTAATTCAAATGACACAGAATATATATTTTTGATAAGTTTACAAACATAATATCAATTTAATTTATAATTATTTAATCATGTTTATTTTTAGCCTTTTCAAAAGCATAAAACATTATATTTAGAAATATGAAAATAAAATAAAAAACTTTGTTTTTGACAACTCCATGAAATATATACAGTATTTAAATAAATATGTATTTACAAATTGTTATCATATTATTATTATTATTAGGTTGCATCTGATTGAAAATCCGAAACTGTTTTATGTCAGAATTTACATATACAGTACATAAAGTATTATGACTGCATAAAGTTCAGCATAACACAAGTGATCATGCAAACCAAACAGTATTTCCAATAATTTTGTTATATTAATTGATTACAGGGGACAGTTTTCATTTTGTAAAAAAAAAAAAAAAAAAAAAAAAAAAATATATATATATATATATATATATATATATATATATATATATATATTAGGGGTGTAACGATACGCGTATTCGTATTGAACCGTTCGGTACGACGCTTTCGGTTCGGTACGCGGTACGCATTATGTATACCGAACGGTTCGTTGGAGTAATTAATTATATTTGAAAAAAAAAAAAAAAACAGAGAGAGATAGAAATATAATGATATGCGTTCAACAAGGTAGCCCAATAACCCAAACAACGTAACAGGCAACGCCCCTGACACTCCCGAAGAAGAAAAAAACACCATCTTATATGTTTATGTTAGGCTACTCAGCAGGCGCTCGCTCACTCAGTACGCGCTGAAGGCTCGTTGCAAAATAGCCAATGCGTTTAACAGACTAGAAATTAGAAGATCCTCCAATAACCAACAGGTCTGGTGTTTGGGTGCACTTTGGATTCCCTTTAAGCTATAATGGTGATGGCAAGAGAGTGGTGGATAAAAAAACAACGGTATGTCGCATCTGCAACATGACAGGGTACACCAGCGGGAATACAAAAAAAAAAAAATAAATAAATAAAAAAACACCAGCAGGTAGTCAGTACTATCTGGGAAAAGACGAAAAAAAGGAGAAACATGCACGCAGCAAACTATCCCTGCAGCATTTAGACACTATAGCTTACAGGGAATCCAACCCAAACACCAGACCTGTTGGTTATTTTAGGATCTTATATTTCTGGTCTGTTAAATGCATTAGACATTTTGCAACGAGCCTTCAGCGCGTGCTGAGTGAGCGAGCGCCTTAGGGGCCGTTCACATATCGCTCCTAAAAACGCGTGGAAAACGCTAAGCGCGTCTTTCTCCTCCTTTCCAAAGCGCTCGGGCAGAAGCGCTCATGAGGCGTCTGTCTTTGCTAAGCAACAATGACGTGCTCTCTCCATGAGACGCGGAAATTTCAGCGAAGGATAAATGGATTTGCAAGCTCTAAAAATCGCTTGCAGTAGCTCTGCTACTAAATTTATTTCAAAATTGCAATCCATATACAACTATGATCAGCTGTTCCTTCATCTTGGCTGAGCTCTCAACCTTGTTACGGGAAAGGATGAAGCTGATTGGTTGGTTCTTGTCACATGACCCGCGGTGCGCTTGCGGCATTCTGAAAAGTTGAGATGTTTTTACATTTTGCTGTATCTAAAACGTATCGAACCGAACCGTGACATCAGTGTATCGTATCGAACCGAACCGTGAATTTTGTGAACCGTTACACCCCTAATATATATATATATTAAGGGTATGAAAATCCTATAAACATTCTGAAATGACCCTTTTATTAAATATTTAATGTTCTTTCATTTATAAATTATTATCAGATATCCACACTGAAGCTTTAGGCAGGGTGGATTTCCAAACTTTGAGCAGACTCAAATATTTGACAATGTTATGTCAATTCCTGTCAACATATTGATTAAAATACTTAACAAATACAAGGGACTGCGTGTGATTTGATTGGCTTGATGCACAACTTGAGTTCCAAACAAAAGTCTCAAATCAGTAACGCATTATTAATATCTGACAGTATAACGCAGATTTAAAGCTGAGGACATGCACTGGGACCCATGCTAAACGATAGTTAGGAATCATTTGCAAAACATTAACGTTTAATACATCATGTTTAAGCACTCATCCACATGATGTATTGTTCAGCATATGAGTCCTGTAAATGTTCATAAATATTGCAGAACAAACAATATTCATTTTTATTTAATGGCTGATCGCAGTTTATGAATCTCCGTTTGAGTTTCTCAAAGAACTGTGCCATGGAATACACTTTGCACCAGTGGCATTTTGATAAATATTTATACAAAATCCATCAAGCAAAAGTTCCATTTAAGAGATTAAGCTACAAAAGAAGTATTATAAAGAAAAATGAAACAAATCCAATTCACCGGGAAATTAATAATCTTGTCTGCATTATTAAACCAACATATATAAAAAGCAAAGGCGACTACTGCATGATCCATGAGTGAATAATTGAAAGCTGGCTGGGCTTATTGGGCGAGTTATAAATCAGATTTTATAACGCTCTCTAGGCCGCAGACAGTGCTGAGTAAGGCTTTTACAGAGAGACTTATTGGCTGTGAGCGAAGGCAGTTTTCAGGTGTTGATATTGGACGGTACAGTCATACGGCGCTCTGCCCCGTGCAGCCGACAGAAAGACAGGCCAAGAGCTCGAGTCCAGCCTCTCTGCCATCGTTAGCACATTTTTCCACTCGTATGTCCTCTGACAACCCCGTCAAAGGACCTTAAAGATCCCTCACTAGGCCTTATTAAAAAGTCATAAAGAGCTGAGACTGAGCAGTCCATAGAAAATGCACTTCCATGTGTAAGCCAATGGGAATTTTTTGATATATATATTGCTAGTGAACAGATAATAAATACACAAATAATTTAAAAGAAATACCAAGTAATGCATCATGACATTTTGAAGTAGAAAAACTGAAATGTTATTTTCTGATGTACTTCTTTTAAAGCAATGATCTTTGTTCATTTACTCTTTGTTTGTTTGTTTGTTTCAGTGCATGCAAAAAATCATAACTGAATTTTAAAAATCAGTTTATAAATATTTATTTATAAATGCAATTAAAGAAAATAAAAATCTACTTATTACATATTTGTAATTTTTCCATTATTTTAATAATTATAAATCAATAGTATATTAATATGTAGTTCATATTAAACATTTTATCAATAACCATAAAATATGTACATTAATAGAAATAAATAATTAAAATAATTATAATAATAAAATAAAATAAGATTAAATTGATACAATTTTAATTCTCTCTGGGGACAAAATAAGCACAGTTTGAGGTATCAATGCATGCATCACCAACATACTAGATAAGTTATCTATACTGTGAAATTAAATAAAATTTATATTTATAAAATTATTGTTTTGCTCTTTTTGTCTTATTCTCAATTACAAATATCTAAATATTCAACCAACTTACTTGAAAAGCAAAATCCCTTACACAATTATCTCTAGATTTTTATTGTTTATATATATATTTATATATATATATATATATTTATATATATATATATATATATATATATATATATATATATATATATATATATATATTAGTGCTGTCAAAATTAGCGCGTTAACGCATTCGATTAATTTGAAATATTTAACGCGTAAAAAAAAAATAACGCAATTAATGCGGTTGCAGTTTTTTTTATTTCCAGTTGTGGCCTATGTGTGTTCAACGTGCAAAGAAATATGGATAAGACCAAGGAAGGACTTTTAGACGGAAAGTTTCAGTATAAAACTCTGCCTCTTCAGTCTGCCACAAGAAACATTACTCTTCATTTAGTCTGCCACAAGAAACAGCAACATTAAAATCATGAACTCAAATGTCATTGTTTAAAAAAAACAAAAAAACAATGACTGTAACAGTGCGTAAATCAGACCTTTCTGTAACGCTAACGTTAATAAGCTTAAACGAAAATAACGAAATAATTGTGTAGCGGAGTATTTTTTGTACACAGTGCCGCGAACTGTCAATCTCTCCTGTACGCGTGCATCACTGTCCTCCTCAGCTGCAGCAACTTGCGCTCTCTCTCTTCATCAAGCTTTAAAACTAAAAGGGGACAAAAAGATCATATTGTCTTTGTGCATAGGCTATAGATTAATTAGATAAATGAATATCTAAATGTGTGCCTAGCCGTCTACGGTATTTTTTTAGAACTTAGAAAAAAGATGCTGCAGCCAATGAACAGCCAGCGGGGGCTGCAGGACGACTCAACCTCCGCAGACAGTTTTTAATGTTTATCAGACAATAAATACTCAAGATTTTGCTTTAGTATAACTCACAATGAGTTTCACATACCTTCTCCGGCCACGTTGAGTTGTTGACACTTAACAGTGGGAAAAGCGACACATGCGCTATTCACTTGTATAACTTAAGGGTGAATGGGTAATGTAGTTTCTGCTCTGGGTGGGATGAATTAGGAAGCTTGCATTGTGAAGGGCGCTCTAAAAATCGGCAGTGCAGGTAATAGATTAAAACCTCTATTAAAACAGATGTCCAAATGAGCGTACCGGTACGCTACAAGCACGTTCTGGGCGCACGGAGAGGTGGCAGTACGCTCAAGAGCTATATTTGGAAGTGGCGGTACTGAGTACCTGTGCGTACTGGCCCACTTAAAGCACTGGCAATGACTATACTTTGGAATTTTTTTGCAGTCCACTTAGAATTCAACATGGAAATCATTTTTGTTTTTTATTGGCATTGATTGTTTTGAAATTCAAATGGTACTTACATGCCTGTGTTTTTATTTCTGTAATAAATATGGCTTTCAAGCCAACAGTTAATTTGTAGGATATTGATGGTTTATTGCAGGTATGTTGTTTACATGAGAAAATCTGTGTTACAAGTTAAACAAAAATTCCAATAAACAATCATATTTTGAATTTAAATAGTTTATTTGTCTTGAGTTTACATTAATTATTTACATTTTACATTTACATATCCAAAAAGTTTCAGTCTTTTAATTGCGATTAATCGCGATTAATCGCGATTAATTTTAAAAAATTGTGCGATTAATTAGTTAATTTTTTTTTATCGATTGACAGCACTAATATATATACATATATACATATATATATATATATATATATATATATATATATATATACATATATACATATATACATATATATACATATATATATATATATATATATATATATATATATACACATATATACATACATATATATATATATACATATTAAAATGTAGTGACTTTATGGCTAAAACAAGGGAAAATAGAAGTAAAATAAAAAAGGGGGTTATTTTTCTAACCATACTGGCAGACTTGTTTTTTTGTTTCTTGTTTTAGGCATAAAGTCACATCATTTTGTTACATCAATATAATTAGATGCATTAACACATAAGACAAAAATAAGGATGAAAATCATGAAGTGCACTTACTTTAGTTTGAGCAATAATACTAGTGAAGTTGATCTTAGTAAACACTACTAAAATCTATTAACTCAAGTCAAGCTCTCTAAATGCATTTTTCAGTGTGTAATACAAAGGTGAATTCAGACTTTCATTATTCATAACAAATGATACGGGTCAATGAAACATAAATGGGAGAGCAGGACAAGAACAGCCACATTAGGAAACGTCTGGAGCGAATTCGGTCAAAAGCATCTGGACTTGGTTTATCCGATCGAATAAACCATGTCCAGATGCTTTTCAATCAATTCACAAAGACTCCTACAATGACCTGGGTGAAGGAAAACCTGTGCACACATATATTAAAGAGAACAGAGATGCTTTTTCCTCTATGAAAGAATAACAGCAATGTTCTCACCCAGGACTGAAACTCTGTCTGTTATACTTTTATTTGGGCTTTTAATACAAAGCTATGAGCAGATAAGGCCAGAGTGTGAATGTGGAGATGTTGGATTGTATTCTAAACGTTATAATGAATAGCTGAAGATAATAATTGTTCTTCAGGGAGTTAAGGAGCTGTGGCCGAGAGGAAGATCTCAGTTGAGTCTAGACTTGGTCATTAGTTCTCAAATGTATAAGAATGTTTCTTCAACTATAAACCACTTTTAGCCCTGTGGACTTTTAGGAAATAAAGTGTCTTAATGCATAAAACATAATATCAGTCTTACTTTAGTTTATTTGTTCAGTAAAAAGTCTACATATGGGTCCATTACAACCGGAAAAGAAATTACGTTAAAAACATCTAGTTAAAAATATAGTAAAGACATGTACAACGTTTTTTTAGAAATAAACTCTTTATATTTGTTTGTAAAGACATTTATATTACAAAATATTTCTTTTTAAACAAAAGCTGTTTTACACTTCTATTTTCAACTAACAATAATAATCAGAAATGTTTCTTGAGCAGCGAATCAGCATATTAAAGGATCATGTGACACTGAAGACTGGAGTAATGATGCTGGAAATACAGCTTTATAACACAGGAATCAATTCAATCGTACAATATAGTACAATAGAAACAAGTTCTTTTAAATTGCAATAATATTTCACAAAATTACTATTTTTAATTTATTTTTGATCAGTTAAATGCAGCCTTGATGAGCAGAAGACATTTTCAAAAACATTAATACAATTTCACTGGCCCTAAAGTTTTAAACAGTAGTGTGCAGTATATGGTTTACATCATTAAACGATTCATAAAAATGTCTTTAAGTAAAAAGTTGCTTGCATATTTAATGCATGTATACACATCGGAATCACTATTTATGTAAATAACACCATAACTTAATGATGCAACACTCTACATTATTAATTGTTAATATTGGTTGCACTTTTTGTTTACATTATTACATGTTTTAATTTGTAGCACTTCATATTTTTGTGAGACATTTTTTTATTTTAAGACTGAAAGTGAGGGGTTGGGACAAACCTATACCAATACAATTATTTCAAAGAAGAATAGAATTCATACAGGTTTGAAACAACATAACGGTAAATAAATAAACAAATAAATAAAATGATAATTTTATTTTAAGTTGAACTGTCGCTTTAAAATGGAGCAAAAAAAAAAAAAAAAAGGGAGGAGAAAAAAAAAACATTGAGAAGCAGAAATAATATCTTTTGGTATGACTTTAAACATAAAAATGTAGGTCAGTACCAAGGTGTTAATCAGAACAATCTCAAGGTAGTCATTACCTGAGCTTTGCCATCTTACACTATTTTCCTGCTATTCCACAGAATGTTTTGGAGAAATATTTTAATTAAAATCCTAAATTCAAACTCTCTAACACTACTGTGCTTCATAACTCTAGCAGAGCAAAAAGGTTGTCAAACTGCACATTAAATGACAGGCCCTGTGTGTGAGCTCTCAGACCGTGTTAATAAAGTCCTGTTACATATTCAGTGATGGCAGAAGCATCTCATTATCTCTCTTCCCTCTTAAATTCGCATATCGCTAATTGTAACAGCGCGGTGGAAGCACACGGACGCTTGGCAAATGCGAGCCGAATGAATCATTTACATGATGGATGCTCTCGCTGCAGATGCACGCTGGGTAAAACAACAGCCGGGGACGTCAGTGATGTAATCAATCCAGCAGAGCGCCGGTGATTATATCATCATCAAATAATGAACATCACGGGCATTAAGTGTACGTTACATTCCATGGACGCGCAAGAGAAGACGGCAGTGAATCTGTTTCATTAAGTCGTTCCATGGAAGCCGACGATGGCTGAGTCAGTTCCAGGCAGAGCATGCTGGGAAAGGCTCGGTGCTATGCCATGCATGGCAGTGGGTCAGAGATTCGCAGGTTTACTGGCGACAGGTGTCAGATTTGTGGCCCGACACTAAAGCTGCCATTGACAGACGATGAGAATCATCTGAGTGTGCAGCGGTCGCTCGGCTGAGGAGGCCGTAACAAGATTGGAGATGAAATGGGGCTCTGCACCGCGTCCCGTGGCAGACCCAGGCGTCCAGGGTCTAGAGCACAGCATCAGGTGTCAATCACTCTCTGCTATCACTGCTTGTACCGGCGTGCAGCGACGCTTCACCACCAGTGGCTCTATGACAGTGAGTGTGTGTGGCACGATCAGAATATAGATGTAGTGTACTTATATTCAGACTCATGACTACATGTTCCAGTTTACACAATTTTCAGCTGTCCATCCATAATTAATATTTAGATATTCAGATTTCTAACAATATATGGATAGTTAACCCAGTGATTATTTATGTATTTGGATTTCATAAACAAAAGTTGAACTATCTATCTATCTATCTATCTATCTATCTATCTATCTATCTATCTATCTATCTATCTATCTATCTATCTATCTACCTATCTATCTATCTATCTAACTGACTATCTATCTATCTATCTATCTATCTATCTATCGGACTACTATCTATCTATCTATCTATCTGACTACTATCTATCTATCTATCTTTCTATCTACCTATCTATCTATCTGACTACTATCTATCTATCTATCTATCTATCTATCTATCTGACTACTATCTATCTATCTATCTATCTATCTATCTATCTATCTATCTATCTATCTGACTACTATCTATCTATCTATCTATCTATCTATCTATCTATCTGACTACTATCTATCTATCTATCTATCTATCTATCTGACTACTATCTATCTATCTATCTATCTATCTGACTACTATCTATCTATCTATCTATCTATCTATCTATCTATCTATCTGACTACTATCTATCTATCTATCTATCGATCTATCTATCTATCTATCTATCTATCTATCTATCTATCTATCTATCTATCTATCTATCTATCTATCTATCGATCGATCTATCTATCTATCTGACTACTATCTATCTATCTATCTATCTATCTATCTATCTATCTATCTATCTGACTACTATCTATCTATCTATCTATCTATCTATCTGACTACTATCTATCTATCTATCTGACTACTATCTATCTATCTATCTGACTACTATCTATCTATCTATCTGACTACTATCTATCTATCTATCTGACTACTATCTATCTATCTATCTGACTACTATCTATCTATCTATCTATCTAACTGACTATCTATCTATCTAACTGACTATCTATCTATCTATCTATCTATCTATCTATCTATCTATCTATCTAACCTGACCACTATCTATCTATCTATCTATCTATCTATCTATCTATCTATCTATCTATCTATCTATCTATCTATCTATCTATCTATCTATCTATCTATCTATCTATCTGACTACTATCTATCTATCTATCTAACTGACTACTATCTATCTATATATCTATCTATCTATCTATCTAACTGACTACTATCTATCTATCTATCTATCTATCTATCTAACCTGACTACTATCTATCTATCTATCTATCTATCTATCTATCTATCTATCTATCTATCTATCTATCTGACTACTATCTATCTATCTATCTATCTATCTATCTATCTATCTGACTACTATCTATATATCTAACTATCTAACTATCTATCTATCTATCTATCTATCTATCTGACTACTATCTATCTATCTATCTATCTATCTATCTGGCTACTATCTATCTATCTATCTATCTATCTATCTATCTATCTATCTATCTATCTAACCTGACTACTATCTATCTATCTATCTATCTATCTATCTATCTATCTATCTATCTATCTATCTATCTATCTATCTATCTATCTATCTGACTACTATCTATCTATCTATCTATCTGACTACTATCTATCTATCTATCTATCTATCTATCTGACTACTATCTACCTATCTATCTATCTAACTGACTACTATCTATCTATCTATCTATCTATCTATCTATCTATCTGACTACTATCTATCTATCTATCTATCTATCTGACTACTATCTATCTATCTATCTATCTATCTATCTGACTACTATCTATCTATCTATCTATCTAACCTGACTACTGTCTATCTATCTGACTACTATCTATCTATCTATCTATCTATCTATCTATCTATCTATCTATCTATCTAACCTGACTACTATCTATCTATCTATCTATCTATCTATCTATCTATCTATCTATCTATCTATCTATCTATCTATCTATCTAACTGACTACTATCTATCTATCTATCTAACTGACTACTATCTATCTATCTGACTACTATCTATCTATGTTTCTATCTATCTAACTGACTACTATCTATCTATCTATCTATCTAACTGACTACTATCTATCTATCTATCTATCTAACTGACTACTATCTATCTATCTATCTATCTGACTACTATCTATCTATCTATCTAACTGACTACTATCTATCTATCTATCTATCTGACTACTATCTATCTATCTATCTGACTACTATCTATCTATCTATCTATCTCTATCTATCTAACCTGACTACTGTCTATCTATCTATCTATCTATCTATCTATCTATCTATCTATCTATCTATCTATCTATCTATCTATCTATCTATCTATCTAACCTGACTACTATCTATCTATCTATCTATCTATCTATCTATCTAACTGACTACTATCTATCTATCTATCTGACTACTATCTATCTATCTATCTATCTGACTACTATCTATCTATCTATCTATCTATCTATCTAACTGACTACTATCTATCTATCTATCTATCTATCTAACTGACTACTATCTATCTATCTATCTATCTGACTACTATCTATCTATCTATCTATCTGACTACTATCTATCTATCTATCTATCTATCTGACTACTATCTATCTATCTATCTATCTATCTATCTATCTATCTATCTATCTGACTACTATCTATCTATCTATCTATCTATCTATCTAACTGACTACTATCTATCTATCTATCTATCTATATCTATCTATCTATCTATATCTATCTATTAGGGGTGTAACGATACGCGTATTCGTATTGAACCGTTCAGTACGAGGCTTTCAGTTCGGTACGCGGTACGCACTATGTACCGAACGGTTCGTTGGACTAATTCATTATATTTGAAAAAAAAAAAAGTGAAATATAATGATGCGCGTTCAACAAGGTAGCCCAATAACCCAAACGACGTAACAGGCAACGCCCCTGACACCCCCGAAGAAGAAAAAAACACCAACTTATATGTTTATGTTAGGCTACTCAGTCAGGCGCTCGCTCACTCAGTACGCGCTGAAGGCTCGTTTCAAAAATGGCCAATGCGTTTAACAGACCAGAAATAGAAGATCCTCCGATAACCAACAGGTCTGGTGTTTGGGTGCACTTTACCAATCGATCAGGGCATCCAAACAAACACGGAAATCAAAATGGACTAGTACTGTACTGTGTCGGAATTTCCTGAGCAGTACGATACAATTAACAGGCCTGCACGTTACTAGATAGAAGAACTGTTATAAATTTAACGTATGCACGGGCAGTTTTGAAAACTCCACCTACTTTGCTCTTGGCATGGTGCAGCGCAAATCGCGTTGTATCTGAAGGGCAATGCTGAGCCCAGGGTCCAGCGCAGCGCATACTGCGTCCTGTGTGAAAGACCCTTTGGCCATTTTCCAACGAGCCTTCAGCGTGTACTAAGTGAGCGAGCGCGCTCTGTAGTGGAAAACGCAGGTTTTAAGAACATGCTTAATGTAATTGAGCCCCGTTACAATATTCCTTCACGAGCCCATTTCAGCCAGACCGTAATTCCTGCTTTGTTCCAAAAAACATAAGCCCTATAGAGAACCAATTGAGTAAAAACACACTCAATATAAAGAGTTATAGAGTTCCATATAAAGAGTTACATCTTTGTATTTGTTCATAACTACTACAACAATATAACATTTTCATTTTTTTTATAAGGAGCTGTTTTTGTTTATACAATATGCTGCTAAGAAAACATCATAGAATATGAGTAAAGAATAGCTCCATCATTGTTCAATCTAAAAAATAAAAAAAACATACTTTGTTAGTTTTAATAAATAAAACATTTTTTAAAAATCAAGGAAATTTATCTGCCAATTTTTTTTCTTTTTGCTGTATCTAAAACGTACCGAACCGTACCGAACCGAACCGTGACACCAGTGAATCGTATCGAACCGAACCGTGAATTTTGTGAACCGTTACACCCCTACTATCTATCTATCTATCTATCTATCTATCTATCTATCTATCTATCTATCTATCTATCTATCTATCTATCTATCTAACCTGACTACTATCTATCTATCTATCTAACCTGACTACTATCTATCTATCTATCTATCTATCTATCTATCTATCTATCTATCTATCTATCTATCTATCTATCTATCTATCTATCCTGACTACTATCTATCTATCTATCTATCTATCTATCTATCTATCTATCTATCTATCTATCTGACTACTATCTATCCATCTATCTATCTATCTATCTATCTATCGATCTATCTATCTGACTACTATCTATCTATCTATCTATCTATCTATCTATCTATCTATCTATCTATCTATCTATCTATCTATCTATCTATCTATCTAACCTGACTACTATCTATCTAACTGACTACTATCTATCTATCTAACTGACTGCTATCTATCTATCTTTCTATCTATCTATCTATCTATCTGACTACTATCTATCTATCTATCTATCTGACTACTATCTATCTATCTATCTATCCAGTATGTATAGTTAAGCCACACCCCTGAGTTTACATTCACTGCAGCATTTTAAGAGGAGTACACAACAGTAATCACCCAGAGAGTAATACTACTCATGAATAATTCATCAACCTGATGAGTTATGCCGGCATTTCCCATTATCAAGGAAAAAATATTTAAAGCATTTTTGCAGCATTGAGTAAAGAGCCATCAGAGCGTTTAATCCACAAGCAATTTGCCTAAAACACCTCGACGGTTTTACTTGAGGCCACGAGTCATTTTAACATCCATTCTCGAACCACATTGCACAATGCACATGCAACGCTGAACCAAAGACAATGCCACAAGTTACTGAGCAGAGGGCAGTAACAAAGGAAGGGAGCATCTTTCCCTGCCTTCTTTTTATTTTTCTCCATGGAAACAAGACAAGTGGCAACACCTCCCATATGTGAGGAAAAGGGCTCATTGCTGATTTGCCCCCACTTCTCCTCTATGATTGCAATATCAGATGCATTCTCTTACCGTGCCATCCCATTGAATAGGGGAAGGAGACCTCAAAGAGGTTGTCATATTTCGTCAGAAGTCTTTTCATTATGGATGCCAGACCTGCAGGAAAGGAAAGAGAGTGAACAATAAAAAAAGGTTCAACTGGGAAGAACTGACTTCAATTTTCCACCAATATTGCTTGGGTTTTATCCAGCCTGGTTTCATTACAGACGCCATGCACTTCACCCGAGCGCCTTTCATGGCCAGGAGGTGCATTCATTTTGTTTTTCAGCCAAACAAAACTAGACTCACACACAGAGCCACCAAAACTAAGATGGATGGTTTGCGTCTCCCTTGCTAAATGAAATGACAACATGTATCGTTTCAGAAAGAAGAGACCTTTTGACCACTCCAGTCAGTAAATTGCATTTGTCCTTCAAGAGTGATTCATGATTTCAAGACATGCTGGTGAATGCAAGATTGTTTTTCCCAGGAAAACAGCAGCTGCCTTGGTAATTTAAAAAATAATGACAGTAAAATCAGGGCTCAGATTTAATAAACTTTGATAGTGGAACAGCTGAGCCAAAAACAGCATCACGCTTCTTGATCCAACAAGTTAAAAGAAAGTTATTTATTACAAGATGTTGCTTTTGGGTAGTTGCACCTTTATGGCATGATATGGCTAAGTAGATACAGATCTCTGCTTACAACCCAGAGGATACAGGTTAAACCCTTCAAAAACCTTAGATCATTTTGGTTCTTCTCGGTTGTGAAAAGAAATGTGCAGAATCCAGATGGAAAATAGAATAAAAATGATAGTATATAAACTATAGAATTTATAGTATAACTCGTAATGTCACCGAATTTGGCACATTTTGGATAAAAAATATAAATACTGTGCTGTACGCTTAATCAAATGGCAATATGCTGATTTTGTCAAGCTAGTGTCTGTGAATATAAAAGCACAAAAAGAACAATTTAATTGTTAATAAAAAAAAATTGTTATTATTATTATTATTATTATTATTATTGTTGTATTAAATATATTACTATTTCAAAGTAGAAAGTAGTGTTGTCAAAAGACCCGGTACTTCGGTACCAACTCTGTACTAATAAAATTAAAATGTGACGGTAGCATTTTTTCTTTAGGTACCGGTGATACCGAGGACCCGGTCAACATGGTTCTTGACGCATACAGCGCTATGATTTCCGCAAAGCAGAAAACGCGGGCAGAGTCTCAAAATCCAGTCATGAAAATGAAAACTTACATTTTAATATGGACAGTCACAGAATTTGTCAAAGTTAGCATAGATTAATCAAATCAAATCTCCATATGGACCAGTATCTGTAAATGTTAAGCCGCTAAAGTTGGTTGAAATTTGAATCCTGCATGTTCTGTGTGAATGAATGAATGGCAGAGACATGCGGGTTTGTTTACTACATAGACTGAAGTGTGTGACGATTGTAGTAATTTCAGCATCTGCCGTCTCATTGAGGACATAAATTAATCAACAACATCACCAGAACTGTTCTGAGTCGCTTCACAAAAATTTTAACATTTTATTTGAGTAAAACCAGTGTCAAAATAAAAGTAGTCCGTCAAAATAAAAGTTCATTTTTACATGAAGGCATTGTGCTAGAAACGTTACTATTATTTTGTAGAATTTATGTGATACTACTACTAATGTAAAAAAAAAAAAAAAAAAAAAAAAAAACTTTTTAAAAAGAAATAAATCACACAATATTTCTTCCATGTTTTAATTTTAATAGCAAATCCCCTTTATTTACCAAAAAAATTAAATGTGTTTAAATTTCATTAATTAAAAGACAAATTAAATTTGGGTGAAACTTGTTTACCATAATTATATTACTAGTAGAAAAACTTTAAACACAATTGTAAATTACTATAAAGAATGGCATTGGTTTTATTTTTAGTGATAAAAAGTTTTTTGTTTTTTTTAATTAGCATATTTTTGTGTTTTGCTTTGGTACAGAAATTGGTACCGAGAACCATGGATTTTCACTGGTATCGGTACAGAATACTGAAATTTTGGTACCGTGACAACACTAGTAGAAAGTACTTATCAAAGTAATAGAAATAATACAATTTTATTTAAGGAATATCACATAATTGTTCTTCCATTCATTTTAACAGTAAACATCTGTTGTTCAGCATTTTTTGCCATAAAAAAAAAGAAATTTAAATTAAATAATAAAAAAAATGAAATAAAATTTAAATTTTAAAAGGTTAAATTCAATTATTTTATACTTTCATTTAATGGGCACTGTTTTGGTAATAGGTAGATAGATAACTGCATCTTGTTCGCAAACCACCTGCAATTCCTAGCAACTGTGGTAGCAGTTATTTAGTTTTACAACCAAGCATATCGAAAGATGCAATGTAATCAAGTGCACATTGAACATTTTTAAGAGCCAGTCCATGTCAGAGTGGATAAGTGATGCTGTACAGTCCTAGTAAAGTAAAGAGTTCTTGTTCCTAGTAAAGTGTTCCTGTAGCTCAACTGGTAGAGCATTGCGCTATCAAGTGCAAGGTTGTGGGTTCGATTCCCCAGGAACACATCATAGGTGAAAAATTGATAGCCTGAATGCACTGTAAGTCGCTTTGGATAAAAGCGTCTGCTAAATGCATAAAATTGAAATTGAAAATAGTAAAGTATGGCAGATTGCAATTATCTGCTGCATCACTGCATGTAATGCCCAAAATTGTTGCAAGCACAAAGCCAAATGTATTCAGACCACCTCCCAAATTCATTTGCAGAGTGAACAACTTTCCAGAAACAAATCAAGTGTAAAAACACCCTCTGTAAGTTTGGATAAGAAAGTGTGCTAACGGAGCAATAATGAGTTACATGCATATATATGCAATATAGCCTGAAAAGAGTTGGCCTAAAAACTGCTGAGAGCTCCGGCACTAACTCCGGAAATGTTTGGTTTGTCAGCCGATAAAAAAGATTACATGCTAGGCTGGAAGTCTGTGATCCTCAGGCAGTCTCCTCGACTGGAACAATGGGAGAGCGTCACAGCTCACAGACAATTCGAAACAATTTCCCAATCTCCATGTTAAACAAGAGCTGATGAGCTATTTTCATCTACATTATACATTAGACTGTTCATCTGCATGATTGATGCATTTTTATGTGCATATATCAGAAAGAGTGAGCACATGGTCTCAGTGCAAATGATTAAATACATTAGAGGATTTGAAATGAAGGGTTTTCAGCAGGGATTGGCTGAGTTATCAAATGTAGGTCTACTGACATTATGGAAAGTCTGTTGAACACAATAGTTGGTATAGTTTGAACCCCACAAAGGGAATTATCACTACTGTGGGCACTGATGAAGACACATACTGTATCTCCATTGTGAAAAAGTAGTTAACTTTAGCATACAATTATAAAGAGCACTTACTAATAAAACAATACACTTTAAAATAATAGACTTCTGAGAACATGCAAATTGAAGTTATACATTTGTGAGAGAAAAAATGCATAAAAAACTAAATCAGTGGAGTTTAAAGTATCATTCGGTGGCTATTTTTGGAATAAAATCTATACAAATTCTCAATTTATGTGATATCAACTTTAAGTTTGGAACATAAAATAACTTGGAATGACTTCTGAGAACATGTGAGATTAATGTAATTTTTTGGACACGTTAAGTGCAATTAAATGAAAACGTGTGTGGTTTAAATGTATACAAATAGTTAAACATCAGAGTGCTTTTCTGACCCACTTCAGTAGGAATTAATACATATTCTTATGTAATTTTATAACTATATTGTCTTTGAAAAATGTTTACATTTTTAGACTACTGTTGGTAAATTAAAATATATTAATGTCATGTATATAAATGTATTTTTTTTATTCCATGTAATGTTGAAGTTGCAATTTACTACATTCAAAAATAAAATATTAACATCCTAAAGGTAAGATTACAATCAAGTATATAACGTGCTTTAGTATGCTAGTCAACACATCAAAATGAGTCTACTTTAAAACATGTCAAAGGTTTATTAAAACAAGGATTTAAGATGTACTTTAACATCAAACATTTAATTTTACATTTCTTACAAAGTGCCGTGGACTTGCTTAGAGTACACTAAAGTGGTCTTTTATTTCTTTAACATTTTATTATTAGCAAGTTCAGTTATTAAACTATTTCAGCACTCAGTTTCAGTATTAAACTATACTTTAACCTGTTAGCTGTCACACTTCATTTATTGCCATTTTTCCCGTCACATATTTTAGTAATCATCCTAAATTATATATCACTTGAAAGCTTAAACACTCAAAATCCATCTAATGAAAACTACTTTGAAATCAAACATTGCAAACCATGGAAACAGTACCTTAAATAATTTCTGCAGGTTCCTCTCCCTAGTGGGTGCTGTCAAGTGTCATATTACATTTTTTTTTTATTAAACTTTTTCTAATTCTAATACTTATTGTTGAAAAGGTTTGAGTCTCAATTTTCCATATTCTGTAACTATTTTGTGAGGGAAGTAATATTGTGACAAATGATTATACATTTTTGACAGGAAAATGCGATTTAAAAAAATAAGTAAATCAATGGTGTTTGGGTGTCATCCGGTGGCTATTTTTGGAATAATGCCAAAACAAAATCTAACCGTAATCTGTTTTTTTTATATATAAATAAACATATAAACTTTAAATTTGGAACATAATTTAGACATATGGCATTGATTTTATAACAAATTTAGATTCCAAAATATTTAGTAAAACATATACTTTTTTTTTTAATTACATATTTTAGTACAGTACATTTTCTGTACAGTAAACTTGAACTTGTAGAATTGAACACTGTTTTTTTTTATGATTTCACTTCAACAATAATCTGCTGGTCTTCAAAAGAGACTAACATTAGGTTCAAAGCATTCATGAATCACCAAGTGCATTTTCACATGAATGTTCACATTCAATATTATTAAGCACACTTCTTTTATTTGAGAGATTAATGTGGTGTCAATAATTGCAGAAAAAAAAGAAAGAAACAACTGTTGATGGTTTTTTATGTCACTTACGTTGACGAGAATGCGCTTTAAAGTGAATCAGGTTTTTACTAATCCGGTTAGCGTATTTGACGTCACTTCATGTTTCCTTCAAACGCTGAAACCAAACACAGAGTGTGAAAGTTTCTATAAAACTCATTAACATTTAAAAAGACAAGCCTTCTTTAGATCATAATTGGTCTGTTGCAAGCATTCCAGCACACTATACGTTTGGCTCTGCGATTTGAAGTGGTATATGCATGAAATTGGATTAGCACTCGGTTAATTATCCTCACAAACATAAAAGGCAATAGATTCCCAAAAGAAAGAAGATTCCACAAAAGCATCAAGATGTGTCATCAAGCCTTCAAACTACAATTCAAAACAGCGCTTTATCAGAAAAACAAACAACGTCCCTCAAGTCTGGAAATGTCAGAATGTCGACTGGGTGACGGCCTCTGTAATTGGCAGGCTCAAAGCGGGGTTGTGATCTAGTGCACTTCCCCACCGCTCTTTCTGGCAATGGCTGACCTGCTTGGTAATTTCACTGACGTTTATTTACATACTGGATTAAGTCTGTCAGAACTAAGCCTGTGAGCGTGAGAGACATGTATCCAGGAGGTGAATGTTTATCTGGTGTCACAGCTTCGAAAGCCTCTCCTTTACTTTCACTGGCACTGACAGGGCAACTTTAATAACAACTGAGAAGAGCATAGGTGTGTATGAGTGTGTGTCTACGGATGTCTCAAGTCCAATGGGGAAAAAGGGCACTGGGCGATGTGACAAGGAGACGTGAGGTTTTAAGAAGATATTTTGTCAAAGCAGACATGAGGTAGAGATACAGCAAGGTGTCTAAGGTTCAAACAGAAATGTTAAGCACAGACGTGAACCAAAGGGAGTTTCTAAATGTGAGCTCTCTCCCGCGGCTCTCTTCGTGACTGACAGAATTTAGAGCGTAAAAATACATTTGACTGTGAGGGGAAAAACTTCCTCATAATTCAGTCTTGGAATGGCTATAAAGTCACTTCCAAAAGTAAAAGTAACACAATAAATTTAGCTGAACTGTGATATATTTAACTATGTTTGTGCTATTGAGATTTATGCACAAGTGTACTGCAGAACAAAATGACCAATGATTGCCTAAATGTGTGTACAGATGTATTTATAATAAATATAATATTAATTCATAAAATCCTCTCTATCTCTAAAAATATAAAAATACAAGAATGTGTGTGTGCATATATATGTGTGTGTGTGTGTGTGTGTGTGTGTGTGCAGAAATAATTAATAGAGGTCGACCGATGTATTGGTTTTGCCGATTAATCGGCACCGATAGTTGATTGCTGGAACAATCGGTTATCGGCAAAAATCCATGCCGATAGTTTTCCGGGTGGCGTTCATTGCTGGAGCGGCTGAGAAGGGTCTATTTTCATTATACAGTGTGAGAGCTGCCTCTAGTGGCTGAAATCACTGACAGCATGTGCTGTTTGTTTAGAAATGTGATGCTGCATGCTGAACAGAGCAAGAAACTTCAGACCCTGATTTAAATACAGCTGACAGAAACTCCTGTCACGCTACAGAGCGCCATTCACATAGTTTTCAGTTAAATTACATTATATTCCCCCCAAATTGTTATTAATGGACATAATGAATTGTATATAGAGCATTTTCATTGAAACGTTTGTCTTTCTGTGGCTCTAATAAAGTCTGTATGCTTCATTTATAGAGCTATATTATAGATCGCTCTTTCCGTTTGCTCAACACTGAATTTCAAACTTATCCATGCCTCATTGTTGATTCTTGAAGTAAACTTGTGTGCGTTTGGTGAATAAATATACTGTTTTAAACTACTGCTGGAGTCGAACGTTCTCCTAGAGTTCTCCTAGACTCAGCGCTGCTCTTTTATTTTGATTAGATAATCATTAAGTGTTCAAGAATAGAAGCAGTTAAAGTGTGAGAGTACATTGTAATGGTATAATTGTAGGGCCCTGTGATTTCCGTGACGTGGAAAATGTGGACGGAATCCAGTCATAAAAACAGATTCACAGTTTAACATGGAATTGGTCAAATTTTGAATCAATCAATCAAAAGTGGTCATTGCACCTAAATCAGATCGCGATAGGGACTAGTATCTGTAACTATTAAGCCACAAAAATCGATTTAAATATGAATCCTAGCTGTTTTGCATGACTCTAATGAATAGCGCAGAAGCGAGGTTTCATTTATACTGAAGCGCGTGTGACGCTCGCAGTGATTTCAGCTTCTGTCGTCTCTCTAAATGAGGTAGTGAACACATGAGGAACATCTCCAGAACTGCTCTGAGAGAGCTTTCATGAGCATCTGACCATTTGATTTGAGTAAAATTAACGTCATATCACATACACTTAACTGTAAAGGTATTCACGGCAACCCGTCAAAATAAAAGTCCAGTCTATTTTTCAGCAGAATGTGCGTACATAGCCTATTACTTCTTCTACTACTAAAATGAAACAAACATATTTTTTAAGGAATAATCACAAAAAACATTTCTTCCATGTTTTCATTTTAATAGTAAATCGCATTTGTTTGCCAAAAAATTTTTGCTTAATTTTCAGTAATTAAAAGATAAATTAAATTAATGTTTCATGCCCGGATTTGATAACAAGAAAACAACACTGAATTTTTGAGGGGGAAAAAAAATCATAAGGCTTCTTCAGGAACATAATGAATAAATAAGGTTTTTTTTTTTTTTTTGGATTCAAATAATTAGACATGCTAAAACACAAAATTTGGTAACAATAAAAAAAAATATGGTGAGAAAAAATAAAACATTTCATAGGGCCTTAAACATGTAATTTTTGTTAAACTTTTATTATCAAATCAAATATCTGTTAAAATGCATAATGCAATTTGCCTATACATAATATGAACATACCCAACTTAAGTACAAGTACATGTACATGTATTAAAACAAATATATGCAGAGGGCACAAACAGCCTGGTGACGTTTCACTTTACAGCATGATTAAACATTGTTTAAATCCATTACATTTTAATATTTGGCCACTTGCAGAAAGGTTTATTTTGAAATCCCAATGTACAATGTGTTCCTGTAGCTCAAGTGATAGAACATTGCGTTAGCAAGCAAACAAGCGCAAGGTTGGGGGTTCGATTCCCCGGAAACACATGATAAAATTGTTAGCCTGAATGACTGTACGTCGCTTTGGATATAAGCATCTGCTAAATGCATGAATTTAATGTAATTTAATTTACAATAAATGGGATATTTAGACATAGGTTGATGTATTCTCCTGTGAGTTTAGCCCCTTTTACGCATACAGTCTTTACTGGTAAAGTTACCATTAAGAGATCATGTGTGAACAGGAAATTTTAAAAAATCCCAGTAAATATGCTCTTGCAATCATATTGTTCTTATGGAGATGACATAATTACTCTGAGCTGTTTACAAAGCTCCGCTGCTTTATAATTAGCTTTTCTATGTAAATACGTGCTAGATGGACATCTTTGACCATTGCGCCTCGCAGCTTTTTGTTGCGCTTCTCCATTCATCAGGGCTGCAACTCTGCAATTGGATACTATTATGTGCGTCTCGTGTTTATAAGAGTAAAACATTTTGATTGGCTAGTAATGTTAGTTTGGTTGAGAGTGAAAGCTGCTCCTCTCAAATCATTGGTAGGCAAACTCATGGACACGAAAGTGATAAATCAACAAGATTTTTATTATTATTTTTTTAAATATAGGATTATATTTCTGCAGCCAAATACTGCACGCTGGAAATCCATCACGGTGCCAGAGAACTTTAAGCCCTGAACTATATTAATGATGCATAGTTTACATAGGCAAGCAAATGAGGTCGGAATATGAACACAATCCGCTTAATGGATCAGTGTTTTCCTTATAAATATGTACATTTATGTAAATTTGACAATATGTCAGGTGCTCTGGCTCCCAGTAAACACTGGACTATGGTGGCTGGTGTCTCTATTTTCATGTTCTATACCACAGAATCGCCAATAACTTAACTAGAGCACTTTCATCAGTTTTCTCGGTGGGTGCGTCATTGAGTGGGGAGAACCTGTTTAATGTTTTGATCGAATGGAAGAGTAGTGTTTTGACCCGTGACTATGTCACCACAGATTAGTTTGATAGATAATATGAGAAATATGGTGGGAATTAAGTTATATTCTATCAATTTAAAATAAATCTATAATCTATTGATTGATTTATTGACTATTTATCTGTATTTTGCTAAACCTGTCAATGGTGAAAAGATGAATTATTAAAAATAAATGAATGAATGAAAAAATGAATAATAAAAAATAAAAATAAAAAATTATTTTCAAATTTGCACAAGCACAGAATCATTTTGACTAACATCAACAGCAACATAATATGGCACATATTATATATACATATATATATAAGAATAATGTAAACTCTTACTGTCTCTTTCTTGGGCCGTGAGGTCAGGGAGACGGAGGACATGTCGTCTTGGCAACAGCAGTGTCTGAAATGGCCAAGTCGCCCAATAGGGCACCACCACCAACCAGTGCTCGTTTTCCACTACCACACGCTCCTGTGTGAGCAGAGACCAAGCAGTTCATCAAGTACAAACAATATATCATGCTAGTTATTAAAATTTCCAAAGGCCAAGGATAATGTTTGACCTCAGCTATTCTGAATGCTATTGAACAACACTTTCTAAACATGAGACTCTGAAAGCTGTGCAAATGTAGCTTTAAAGTCAAACACCTACTCCATCAAGTATACAAACATGAATACTTAGCATATTCAAGTGCACACTCAAGTGCATTTTAAATGCTTTTTTACAAATGAAAGCAAAGATACACGTTTAAAACTAAATGATGATTATTAAATGATGCCAGAAATCTACATATTTCAATCTCAATATAATAATATATATTATTCTAAATTCACAAATACTCAGTTCTTCAGAATGACAGACATACAGAATCGTCTTCTCTGTGCCTGCGAGCTTTGCACAGTTCAATTTTGGCTCATTTGTCAATGCAAATGTATTCAGACTTTGCCAGATTAGTCGGATGGACTCTGTGGACTGTAATTTTCAGCTCATTCTACAGCAGGATTCAAGGACTCTGGCTTGGCCATTGCTGAATACCAACTTTCTTTTGTTCAAGTCATTTCTTGAAGTTGTATTGTGTTCACAAATGTGTACAAACACATCTCTGGCAAACTGAATCGGGTTTTCCTGGAGGATCTGCCAGTATCCAACTATATTCATGTTGCACTTGATGACTTCAATTTTGTACATTTGTAATAGTAAGGGAAATTTAAAAAGCATAGACAAAAGCCAAATTGGAATTCAAAGCCAAAAAGCTAATTTATTTACAAAAAAAAAAAAAAAAGCATCATTCAGAATAGAACTCTGGACCACTTTTTAAAATAAAGTAATGCCCATTTTTTTATTGTAACATTACCATGGACATTAGTTGACCATTAAATTTGGTTTCGGCTATAGCCATCGCTTTGCTTTCAGGTCACACAGTTCAAATAAAGAGTCATCAAGACCACAAAATGTCCTTCAAAACGTTTTCAGTTTCATTAAATGACTTCTAAACTCTAGACATGACTCAGTGCTGGCCTTAAAAGCTGTTTCTTCTGAACACTCATGAGAAGGGCTGAAGATATTGTTGATGTCTGGACACTTTCTCTAATTTCACCCAAAGAGCTCTGAAAGGCTGTCATTGTTATAGCTGACTCTCGCTCATGTCTTTGCAATCGCTCCACTTCTGGTAGCTCAATTTGGCACGACAGCTGAACGCAGAAGTGTCTGCTTTGTGCATATTTCTTACAATGGGCTTTCTAATGTTTTGGAAATAAGGTTAACACCTTTGCCAAATGTTTAATAACTTTCTCCAGGTTTTCCTCCAATAAACTTCATTGTGACAGCAGGGCATTTGTGAAACCTCATGTAAATTAAAAAGCTGTACCATCAGAACCACCAAAAACTCCTCTTCTATTGCGTAATGGTTATGAGAAAGACTAACCAAAATACAGCTGCATGCAGCAAAGCATGCATTAATCATTCTAATTAAGAATAATATGTTGCATGTGCTCACCTACTTTCTTGAAATTGAGTTTTAATTTTGGAGATATTGGCTTCTGCATGCACTTGACCACATCATGTTTTTTTTTTTGGAATATCATACAATCTTTATATATATATATATATATATATATATATATATATATATATATATATATATATATATATATATATATATATATATATATATATATATATATATATATAAAGATTGTATGATATTCCTAAAAAAATATAAAACTATTATTATTATGAAAAGTACATATATATATGTTTTGTTTCTGAAAAACTACCATTAAATACACATTGAAACTCAAAGATCAAACTGACAAAATAAAAGCTCGGTTTAGCTTGAAAAAATTATGACAGAAATATATTACCATTATGTTGTCGAAATGTACTTCTCAGATTAATAGTATTGATATTTTTCATTTTTAAGGAATATCTTACAAGCAAGATATTTTTCATCCATGTGTTCGTTTATACAGTTCTGTTATACAGCATCTTATTTGGCAAAAAAATAAAAACGCAATGTTTAGTTGTAATCAAATGAAAATATAACTGTTCATTTACGTTTGAAAGATTGATTTGAATGTTTCGTAAAGTTTTATTAAATCACTTATTAGATACCATTTTTGATGATACATCTGTATTAAATTGAGAAGAAAAATAATTATTTATTTGGAAAAAATAAAATTGATTTCACGGGGCTCTGAATTAAAAGGCAGCTACTATTCTGAACTAACAAGTTATATTTAAATTAATTCACAAGGTCTAACAAATATGTGGAAAGCATTACATTCTCCATTGATGGTGAATGAATATTGTGTTAAATACTGATATCATATGATATGGGGAAAAAATGCTGAAATAATATGTTTGGCATATCGCCCATCCCTACATTATAAACACTTTCTAAATCAATTCTGCACTATATTTTCTTCATACACATGCCAATGAACCAAACGACCCATACCAAAATTGTTGTGTACTGTTACTCCTCTACCTAGAAGTGGAACTTAAATGATTAAATTCCTTAAAACTGAAATCCTTATTCTACCCTTGAATGAGTTTGTGCCCCACATGGACCTCCAGTCAAAAATGTCTAGAAACAAAGCATTTGCATTGCAGTTTGTCAGTTGCATCTATTAGGCACTGCATTTTTTAAAAAGCATGGAGATATTCCCTCCGGCGCTGCCCCGAGTCCCAACCACACCATTAAAAACTCAAGTCATGGAGAAGAAAATGGACTTTCATGAGGCTGAGGGCCAAGCGAAGAATTTAACCCTCATAAAATGTGACCGATGTATGATTAAAATGACCTGAGTAAATCCCAGTGAAGATGAGGAAGCTGTAAGATCCCAAGGACGGGATTGGATGGCCGATTTGGAACATGACATGTAGTGATGGATTACAAAACGGCTGGAGTTGACGTGTGGCAGCTACAGTGCGGCGAGCGCTGATGAGGAGGTGGCGTTTGACAAAGCGCAGCTCTGTTTGGCAGTGAGTGATGGGGACTGATTAGAGCCTCGCTTTCACAATGATCTTCACGCACTCTGACTGCAGGGGGAGAGGGGAAGAAAGCAGGCCTTCAGCACCAACATGAGATAGCGAGAGGGAGGGAAAGAGATACGGAGAGAAACAGCTGCGACAGGCCGTCTGGGCAAGCTGTCAGAGAGAGCCACAGAGACGGATTGATAGACTCGGAATGGCAGGTTTTTTCTTTCTTTTTTTTATATCTCTGGTTTATGATTTTTTCAATGTGAAAGTCACTTCTCCAAGTACAAATAACTCTCAAAGATGGTAAAACTTTAAAGTTATGGTTCACATTTTCAAAAAGCACCATTGATATATTAATAATTTAAGTCTTACTGTGACTTTCAAACGTGCTTTATAGGGTTTTTTTTCCAAAACAATGGATATATAAAAATGTCTATGATAAATAAAATGACAAATTTGACAAAGAATCTAGTTTAAAAGGCAAGTTTTAATTTTGTATTCATGGTTTGATATGGTCAACTAGTTGACTAAAAATATCAGTCAAGTGTAATTTAATCATTATTTTATTATTATATAGGATTATATAAAAAATTTAACTTATTAAATGTGTGACGTATATTTGATAAACCCTTTTATTAAACAAAATAATTGTTATTTATTTATTTATCCCCCCAACTTAATCACTTGATTCATATGCTGAATCAATTTATTTATTTATTTATTATATATATTTTTTTTTTTATGAGAGTTTTTTGTTCACTGTGATTTGCGGACCATTGTATCAACTTGGCCCACAAAAACATAAATCTTAATTTAAAAAACACAATTAAACATGCTTATCATAAAATAAGTCACTCTTTGTGTGCATTTAATAATGAATACATTTTTAAATAAATTAATAAAGAGAACATAAAAAGAAAGAGTTTTACAGTCATCTTTCGTCCCTGGTCTCAGAAGCCGTGAACTTCATTTCTCAACAACTGAACGGAATTACCATTTCAATTATTCAGCGTATGCCAGTGCCACTGTTCTTCAGTGCTTTGAGTTTTGAGGCTAATACATGTCAAATTATTCATGAAAATCTTATAGCACTGAGATGTTTTCCCTTAACTAACCTAAACTTAGAGCAACTGCTGTCCGCTTTTGGTACAAGATGTTCTTACATGCACCATGACAATAATCTGGGAGCAATCTCTCCACAATGCCTCGCTGTATGCTGCACTGCTGACAAAAACTGCACGTAAGCATTTGGCATATGTATCATTGCTCATGCCATGATACATTTCCACAAATATTTACAGGAATGTCAACTATGAGCACAAGTATCATGTTTTTTATCAAGACAAAAATAAGTGAAAACTTGCTCCAGATCACTGGGAAACAGAATGAAGATGAGTCAAGAAGCTCAGATCAGAGCGAGTCACATGAGAGAGACGCCGCTCGAGTGATTAAACATTTAACAGAAGCCGCTCTGTTACACGATGTGACTACACAAGCGACGATTATTAAATCGCCAATTAGGCCCCATTTACAAGTACATTATTTAACTATTTCCTGAGCGAGAACATTAGCAGTTTCACAGAAACGACTCTTATGAGGGGTTTAGCAGCAGGACGGCAGAAGTCTGGTTTGAATCTTCTGAATATCCTTCCGTGGGGGTTTTTATAAGTCGATAGGATGAGTCGTTATCTTTTATCCAAACGCACTTCCATCATCAGATGATCTTTTTTACATTCCACTTGCAGATTCAGCATGAACTCAGAGAGCTCTCAGATCTCACATTTTAGTCGCCACAGTTTCACAATATTTGAAGCGGGGCACATGGAGTGGAAACTAAGATGGATGAACATTTTAATTTATTTTTAATGTGGATAATCTTTTAATGGTGTGCATATTATAAATACAGGGAAAAATTTTGAAAAACTTCTTAATAATGATATATTACTTACATTACATAACTACATTCACTTTGCCATTAACTAAATTCATGTAATATTTTTTTAACAAAGAAAACCTTATGTAAAGAAATCCAATGGAACTATTATGCATATTTAATATTTTATGAAATATATATATATATATATATATAGTGGGGATCGAAAGTTTGGGCACCCCTTGCAGAATCTGTGAAAATATGAGTAATTTTCAAAAAATAAGAGAGATCATACTAAATGCATGTTATTTTTTATTTAGTACTGTCCTGAGTAAGATATTGTACATAAAAGATATTAACATTTAAGGCGGTCTCACACCGGACGAGAAGCGCCGCGTCGCGTCGCGCCACATGTAGGACAACTCGAGGTATCGCACACCAGACGCGCACATTCTATATGCGTGAGCTCAATTTCGCAGCAAGATGGGAGAGTTTTAACTTAATCTATTATTATTATTTTAAATATATGATTTTAATTGATAAAAGCTGAGTTTTGAACTTTAATTAATAAAAAGAATATGTGTTATTATAATAAGTCTGTTATTGTTTTGTTGTATCTGTTGTCTAGGCAACTGTGCAGCTGAAAACGTAACCAAACACTTTGTAATGTTTTAATTGAATGAAACAAGTGTACTGTATTTTAATTTCAGTTTCAGTTTATAACATCTGGGTTTTTTAATATAAAACTATGCAGATGGCGCTCTGTGGCGCGGCAGAAATTTGAACAGCGTTCTGAGTCGTAGCTGGGCGCCGCGGACAGACGCCGAATGGCGCCGCCGGTGTGTGTACTCCCATAGAGAATAATGTGTTCGAATTTTAAAGACGTGGCGCGACGCGACGCGGCGCTGCGCTTCTCGTCCGGTGTGCGACCCCCTTTAGTCCACAAGACAAAAGAATTGCTGAAATTATTAAAATAACCCCATTCAAAAGTTTGGGAACCCTTGGTTCTTAATACTGTGTTCTGTTACCTGATGATCCTCGACTGTCTTTCTGTTTTGTGATGGTTGTGCATGAGTCCCTTGTTTGTTCTGAACAGTTAAACTGAGCAGCGTTCTTCAGAAAAATCTTTAAGGTCCTGCAGATTCTTCAGTGTTCCAGCATCTTTGCATATTTGAACCCTTTCCAGCAGTGACTGTATGATTTTGAGATACATCTTTTCAGACTGAGGACATTTGAGGGACTCAAACACAACTATTTAAAAAGATTCAAACATTCACTGATGCTCCAGAAGGAAACAAGATGCATTAAGAGCTGGGGGTGAAAACTTTTGGAATTTGAAGATCAAGGTAAATTGTACTTAATTTGTGTACCGGGAAACATACAAGTATCTTCTGTTGCTTACGAAGGGCAGAACTAAATGGAAAACATTTATATTTTAACAAAATAAGAAAAATTTGGCCATCTTCATTGTGTTCAAAAGTTTTCACCCCCCAGCTCTTAATGCATCTTGTTTCCTTCTGGAGCATCAGTGAATGTTTGAATCTTTTTAAATAGTTGTGTTTGAGTCCCTCAAATGTCCTCAGTCTGAAAAGATGCAACTCGAAATCATAAAGTCACTGCTGGAAAGGGTTCAAATATGCAAAGATGCTGGAAAACTGAAGAATCTGCAGGACCTTAAAGATGTTTCTGAAGAACGCTGCTCAGTTTAACTGTTCAGAACAAACAAGGGACTCATGCACAACCATCACAAAACAGAAAGACAGTCGAGGATCATCAGGTAACAGAACACAGTATTAAGAACCAAGGGTTCCCAAACTTTTGGGTGGGGTTATTTTAATAATTTCAGCAATTTTTTTGTCTTGTGGACTAAATGTTAATATCTTTTATGTACAATATCTTACTCAGGACAGTACTAAATAAAAAATAACATGCATTTAGTATGATCTCTCTTATTTTTTGAAAATTACTCATATTTTCACAGATTCTGCAAGGGGTGCCCAAACTTTTGATCCCCACTATATATATATATATATATAGTGTGTGTGTGTGTGCAGTTGAAATAACAATTCATAATAGTTATATCTAAGTGTCCAATGTTTTAAACATCTCTCCGACTGTTAAACTCGTGGCATAATCTGAACTCCAGCTATGACATACTACGATGAAAGACATCAACGTTCAAGAAATGAGCTTGTGTTTTTATAAAGACGCCAGATGACACTTGGTGTCATGTGTTGGTCTGGAAAACAGAGAGGCCTTTCTTCTGGGAGAGAGGTGGCCGAGGAAGGAGCAGCAGGATGGATGGAGGTGTTTAGAGAAGAGATGCCAATGAGGGCTGAGATAAGGAGAATTCCACTGTCTATGAGACATGACTGTACAAACACACACAATCTCTGCTTAACCTTTCACATATGGGTGTCCTTTATGTGTGTGTTTGCTTACCTTTCCACTGTTTCACTACACTACTGCTCAAATATAGGCTTAAATATACCCCAGTTTTCACTTGATGGATGAAAAACTGTGAAAAATTGAAGGGGAAACACATTAAGGTTGAAAGTATAGTGTGAGCAAACACACACACAAATACAGTTAATCTACAAAATCTAAATAACTACTGCATTAGATTGCATATGCACTTTATCAAATGTACAAAACTCATGCATAAAACAATAGGCACTCGTGTATATCTAAGCCAGTAATGACAGCGAATACATCAACACGTCCCAGAACATGAAGTGAAACTAAACTTGACAGCCTTATCACCAGCGGTGAGAAATTCACCCCCATACCCTCAGGGAGTCAAAGTACCTGCTGAAAAGACTATAAGACATATCAGTGATTCTTCTGGATTCCTGCTCTCATCTTTTAATCTCTTTCATAAGGTGCCGGAGCCTTAGAGGACCCTCACGAGGAACACACACTTCCACAGTCACAAAGACTCTCCACAGAACTGTGAAGGTCATGTGATGTACAGACAGATGAACTTTACATTTGTTATGTTCACTGTCCTGATGTCAACACTTTAACCTTTACTTCAAATCAGGCTTTTGTACTTTTTAGGTATATTTTTTGCTGAATAATACTATATATGGAGCTATATATATGACCACCTGGCTCTTGTTAACAGACTTTTAACTGCTCCATTTTTCTGGTTTAGATCAAGTCCAGTAAAAGGGATAGTTCACCCAAAAATTAAACTTCTGTCATTAATTAGCTATTAACTAACTGTTCCAAACCTGTAAGACCTTTGTTCATCTTTGGAAAACAAATTAAGATATTTTTGATGAAATCTGAGAGCTTTCTGACCATCCATAGACAGGAATGTAACTGAAACATTCAAGGCCCAGAAAGGTAGTAAGGATATTGATAAAATAGACCATATGTGAAGTCCACATTTTCATTGGATTTCATTTAAAAATATCTTAAGTTGTATTCTGAAGATGAACGAAGGTCTTACAGGTTTGGAACAACATGAGAGTGAGTAATTAATGACAGAATTTTCATTTACAAAACTTCTCTAAAATTCATAGCAAAAAAATAGTCCATTGTATTTTTCCAATGGTGTGGGGATGATTGAAGCACAGTCCATGCACACTGACAAAAAATTTGGTGTAAAAACAATTTTCACTAAGAAATTGCTTAGAAGAAAAAAGAAGAAAAAGAAGAAAAAAGTAATGCCAAGCAAAGCATTGAATTAAACATAACATTTTATAACAGAAAAAAATGAAATAGTAATTTGTAAAATGTACTACTAAAAAAAAAACTTGCACTGTCACTTTAAAACCAAGCAGCTTTCTTAAGAGGTGGTCACACTGCACTTTTCGTTCTATTGACTTACATTCATACGCATGCGAATGCGTCAGACCGGAAACACAGACTCTGGCTAAAAATTTTGCATTTTGCTGCGTTCGAAAGTTCAAGTTTGGTGAACTCTGACCTGCGAATTCGCATCATGTTAAGTCGTGTGACCAGTAGAAGAACGATACGTCACTGCGTGATCTCTCGGTTCAGAAATAAAAAATAAAAAAATGAAGGAAGTGCTAATTTTAGCCGTAGCGCAGCATCCTATTTTATACAATACATATTTAAAAGATAATAAAAAAAGAAGCTGCATGGGTCTCAGTGTCAATGGAAACAGCAACAGATGGTACATTTGAATGAGGACACGTTCTATAATTTTTTTTATTGTTTAGTGTATACATATTTATAGAGAGAGAGAGACAGAGAGTACAATATAATAAGACGCTTTCGACGCCGTTGCAAAAGACACAGTACAAGCACAGATTAATCCATGTTGTGATAACTGAGGGGAAACCGTTATATCTTGCTCTCGCCCATATTCACAGTGGCGTCCGAAATAATTTTGCACGTTCAAAGGCTAGTGTGACCGCCCCTTTATGGTCCAATTAAAATAATATTTTCTGCTTTTTAATTTTAGCAGAACAACAGTAAATGTGACTGCTAGGGTCATTTATAAGTAATCGGGGTTGCCAGGTTAGTGGAACAAAACCACCCCAATAGCGTTTTAAACTAGATTACAACTAGTCCAATCAAGAGCAGAGGCTTTTGTCACTGTGCCAGAAAACACACAGTGGTATTTTATTCAAAGTAAAAATTTCCAGACTGCTACAATGTGTACTTCTTGAAAAGATTAAGTCGCTGAATTTGATGACACTTGAGTTCATAGCAAATAATGCAGAGTTTGAGGCACTTATTGAGAAGTAAACAAGATATACCTTTATATGCTGCTGTGTTCTAAAAGTCCAGATCACATTTAAACCATGTCTGGTCACTTTATGTATCAATGAGATCTGGCAACTGTTTGGCTTTTGTCCAGAAGAAGCTGCAAAGTGGACCAGACAAAGTCAAAATAAGTCTGGCTATACCGAGTGGAGTAAACAAGATTGTAAACCGGGGATTTCTGTCTGTCATTTACAATTGTCTGTCTGTCTGTCTGTGTGTCTGTCTATCTATCTATCTATCTATCTATCAATTGCATGGCTTTAAAAACTACATCTGAAGTTAGGATTCATAGCAAACGCTCTCAATGAAGTTTGTCTCAGACAGCAAAATCATGGAATAAAAGGCCCAGTGAGCACCCAAGAAAAAAGGATCCAATCAGAAATCCAATCAAATGCAATCAGAGAACAGTAAGACAAGTATATCAGTAAAATGAGGTGAATATTCTCCATACACCCCAGCCGTCATGCTGAGCTCTCTGTCGATGGTTGATTGTGGCCTAACTGGACGCCAGAGGCAAGCGCTGATGCACAGCCTGGTTCATCCTGAACAGAACTGATTAGCTGCATATCCGATCCCAAAATCTGTCTCCTGCTCATCTGTAATTTCTTCTCCTTCAGCTCGTTTAAGAAAGAACATCTAGTTTTGTTGGAAGCATCTGCATGTTCCACAAACAACAGCATTAGCAGCCTCCCCTGAGATAGTGAGGAAATCTTCAGAAAACAGCGGCTGGTTCGGGTCACTGCTGTACAGAAACAATCTGTAATAAACCGCAGCGAGGGACTTTGCCCTCGGCTAAACACTTCCTGGGGCTTCTGTATCTCACTTCCTCATTGGTAAAGGCAATGTCTTTAACATCTTCCAGAAGAAAGCTACACAATGTTCTTCTGAGGGTGAAGGATGTGCAAAGTGTGCCTAATGAGTTTGTCAATGAGTCCTTTGGGAAAACTAGGAATTAAACAAAAATCAGTCTCAAAATGAAGTGAGGCAATGCTATTTATTATTTATTGGGTGTTAACATGACGATCAGTATTTCCTGTCATATCTTGCTTTTGTTGAATTTGATTTATTTTGAACACACAGACATTAATATTTGACCAAATTGCAAATGACACCATAAATAGGAAGGTGGGGGAACTCTGCCAAGAGATGAACATCATTCGAAAATGATGAGTCTCTGGAGAGACGACCCGAACAACGAATCAGCCGGAACACTGATTAGCATAAAGAACAAAAGTGTGAACAAACACATCCCCTGCGTTCGATACATCAAGCCGAAGCACAGATGGCCCATGAAATTTCTCGACCTGGTTTTTCAACCTTTTCAAAGTGATGTTTATTTCCAGACTCTTAAAAAAAATGCCACAAAAGCATCAGTATAAGTGAGTAATAATCCCATGAGCAGGTGAATGTACAATAGCTTTCACAGCTTTAAAATAAGTAGCTTTACCCAAATTGTACAACTTTCGAGTCTTAGCAATCTCCTCTGGTGTAAAGATGGCACAATATAATATCTGAAAGGAGTAAACAAGGTAATACAGGGATAACTTTTATGACCTTGAAAAGAGATATTGTGAAGAGTGTTAACACTGAGTTTTCTACCATACAATCAAAGTGATTGGGGACCAAGTCTGTCAAGCTCAAGAAAATGACAAAGCATCCTAAACAATGTCCATATGACTCGTGGATGATATTTTATAAGTGTTATGAAGTCTTTTCTTGACTTTATGTGAAGAACAGGCCGGAATTCAGTGAAGTAATAAATAAAATAACAGTTTTCTTTCTTTCCTCACACCAGTGTTAATTTCGTTGACTAAATATTTTCGTCATTATTTTCGTCACGAATATATTTTTGCCGACGAAAACGAAACGAAAACTAAAATAGAAGGCACTGATGGAGACTAAAACTATGACTAAATTGATTGACATTATCGTCAACGAATAAAGGACGAGACGAAAATAGACTTGTGACGAAAATGAAATCAGCAGACGGGAGAGATGCGAGGAATGAGCAAAAGAACCGGCAAAAAAGAACAGACTGCATGAGAGAAGATAACCAATCAGAGCCTGACTTATTGAGACGTGAAGCGAAGGTTTTCAGTTTTTATGAGCTCCCGGGAAGTCGGCATTGGAAGAGGTGATAGGGACTTTAAGCAACAGCCTCTGGTGGAACGGCAACGCCATTCTGGCGTTGTATTGCGCCTGCGCGAATTTAACTGCTACTTTGTGACGTTCTAATTTAACGGTCTACTACGGGAGAACAGCTGATTTGCCAGAGTCGCTACAACGTGAGAGGTTAGGTAAATAAATGTTATGTTTTTAGACTTATTTACATCATACAATATTAAAAACTCCTCTTCTGACAAAAGATTGTCATTTAACGCCAAAAGCAATCCTTCTCCTGCTTTTTTAAATTATATATTTTTTTGGATCTCAATAAATGAATTAATGCTGCGTTGCGCTGTTCTGTTTTACCGTTGCTTAGTGACTTTAACGTTCTTGGCTACAGCGGTGTGATGGCAAACTTCCGGTCGCTGTAGCCGTTCCATTCGCAGCTGTTGCTTAAAGTCCCTACTGTCTAAAAGAGCGACAAAATGTCCACAGCTCACTTCACGTTTGACGACGAACAAAACAAAACAAAGTGTAAAGCACGCAGAGCGCTCATTCGTGGCAAGAACACAACCAATTTGAAAAGACATTAACAGACGAGCCACCCGGACATTTTCTGAAATGTAATTTTACAACGATGTTCTTTTGTTTCTTGAGCTAAGCAAAATTGGAATAGTGCAGTGCGTAGATGTTGTAGCATTAAATATCAAGAACTGAAAAGTACTGTAAAATAGCCCCTTCTTCAATTTAGATGCGAGCACAATACTAATACGTAATATCATGATAAATACATTTGATTAATACTAATGTTTAGTATATTTTATAATGTTCTACTTGTTGACAATATCACAAATATTTCTATATTAGTCATGTGAAACATGAATGTTCACATCCTATCATTATACATACAAATCTAGCAATAATGTAGTATTTAAAACATACAATATTGCTAGACAAATGAATACCTTATAAAATCTTGTTACTTTTTTTATCCACCTAGCTGCCAACTTATTAAATATTTACTTTAAATGTATGCACTTATTGTTCAGCTCAGCTGTAAGCTTTAAGGTCCTGGACCTAACATTATTTTTCTTTTATTGATGGTCAATTGGCAGCTAGTTATTGTTTACATTATCATGACAGTGTTTGTTGCTGCATAAAAGCTTTTGAATCGAAATAAAGACACAGTTGTGTTGAAATAAAGTTGAATTTGTGTTTTATATATTTTGGTTAAGTTTGTTTCCTATACCAGCTGTAAAAAATTGTCTAGTAAATCTGTTATTGATTTTAGTCTTATTTTAGTCGACTAAAATACCAAGCAATTTTAGTCGACTAAAATACCAAGCAATTTTAGTCGACTAAAATAAGACTAAAATTAAAACAAATCAGATGACTAAAACTTGACTAAAACTAAAAAAGAATTATAGTCAAAAGACTAAGACTAAAACTAAATTAAAATTTCGTGTCAAAATTAACACTGCCTCACACAAAGCTATCAAAAGGTTTCAGAAGAAATAATATATAGCACAAAAACTGTAAATTCCTGGTGCTTAGTGGCCATTAACTAGTTGTTTAGTCCATTTTCACTTTTAAGAAGGAGAAGAAAGCATTCTTTGGAAATTTAAACATAAGGATTAATAAATTAAAATTGTACATTTTAAATATAAACTTCAAGCAATCTAATGGTCACTTTAGATTTTCATTGTTGAGGTCAAAAAAAGGAGGAGCCTCTGTGAAGCAGAAAAGCTGATTAGTTTATGAAATTGTCTGAAAACAGTTTGATTGGATGCACAGCCTTTGACATCAACAACAAATGATGGGGTGGGACTTTCGCTTCCTTTTGATAAGTTGATAATAATGTTATTATGTGCATTTATCATAGCTTTTGCCTGTTGTACGTGACCACACCAAAGACCCATTCATAAGAACCACTAATGAAAAAGTGCTATGCATATAAAAAGAGGTTAGTTTGAGATTACAATCACACACAAAAAAAATAAAAATAAATAAACATGTGCTGAAGCATTTCTGAAACACAGGTCCAAAACCTTGAACGTCTGGGTGAAGGCAAATTAATCCTCAACTTTGCTTTAAGAGAACCTTCAATGACTGCATGAGAAAAGTCAAGATGAGAGACGCTCCAAGCATCATCTGTTTTAGTTTTAGCAGTCATCGTCTTAAATCGTACACAAATATGCACTTCATATGACTCCATGAACCTAGTAAACATTATTGTTCATGCAGATGATCAACTACTACTAGATCCTTCTGACCTTAGAATTCACTAGCGTTTCCTTCATCTCAGCCCACATCAATTCTGTCCTAAGGCTGTTTCCTGTTATTTATACTTCCCATATTTGCTTTATCTAAGAAACTGGACCTTTAACCTTCACATGAGTCTTGTGGACTGTTTTGATTCTGCATTTGTATGTTTCGAGGTCATGGAAAAAAAAAATACTTCTGTTCTGTTCGCTTTTATTCTTTTTTTTTTTTTTTTTTTTGGAGGGTGGTTTTCTCTTTTTATGTTTATCAAGGAAGTTTTTTCTATGCTATTTTATTACTAGAAATAGCAAACCCAAATAGTACATTAATTCATCAGTTACTCTCTTATGACCCTCATGACATAATGAACCAGTATGACTTTCTTCTGTAAAGAAGATGTTTTGAAAGTCCAAACATCACTACCACTGACTTCCAGTCATATGTGTTTGGAATGCAATGAAAGTGAGTAGATGATGACAGAATTTTCTTTTTTGGGTGAACTAGGCTGAGATTTAAGAATTTTCTAGTGAGTTTTTGCTTCAGAAAATGTAAAAATCTAGTTTTATTAGTACTGTATCCGAAATAATTCCAAATTATGAATCCCTTCTACTAGGACAGGTTCCACTTTCCATTCAACTTGTAGTTTAGTTGCTCTGAGAAAAAGCAAACAAATTCCAGTTGAATAGCATTACCTTGTGAGACTCAAAATATTTTACGGTCTTCTGAAAATAAACTGCCCAGGCTGGAAATATCAGCGATTACTCTCCTCTGCCAGGGTTGACGTGATATGATCGACGTAATCTTTGAGGCATGATGGGGGTAATCTAAAATCATTCCGCATAACCTCACAGACTTCAATTTGCATGTAAAAGAAGAAGCAGCAAAGGAAGAAAAACAACTGGTAAACATTAATGGTATATTTTCCAAAAGTTGGCAGAGGTTTCTGCTAATGTGCAAGCTTTTTGGATTCAGAATGCCTCTGCTATTTGCATCGATGTTTGGGTTTGTCCCAAAACCAGTGTCCGCATTTCGAAACACATGCATCCAACTAATGAACACATGGGATTCACTGATTAAAACCATCAGAAATGAACACGTATACTAAAATTGGGCTGAAATTTGCTTAAGCTTGGAACCAGTTGTTCTGACTTTCATGTGGCAGATGTCCATGCCGTAATTTTGGACAATTTTGATACAGTCAATTTGATGGACAATCATTATATGTGCATTAGTAGATTTTGTTGTTTGCAGAAATGTCTTGGCTGCATGATAGTTTTGTTACATTAGTGCATTTTATTTGGACAGAAGAGTGTAATTGTGTAATCATGATCATGAAAGGTTTGAACACAGTACTGCCAAGTTAAGTTATAATGTAACAATTCAATGCAATTTCTTATGAAAAAAAGTTAGTTCATCCAAGAAAATTATCCAACATTGCAAACAAAGCAAGATGTAACAAGACAATAAAATAAATAAATAAATAATAGTTCATTTAGCAGATAGACACTTAGATAGACACTAAGGGACAGTTGACAATTAAAAAACATAAAAGAGCATACTGTAAAAAAAAAAAAAAATGGGGCAATTCTTTAAAATATCTTCTTGTGTTCTGCAAGAGAAACTTCTCGGTTATGTATGGTAACCCTCATTCCCTGAAGGAGGGAATGGAGACCTCATGCCGGTGACCGACAAATTTAGATATTGCTTTGATAGACCGATCTACTTAGAGTGTAAACTAAACAAGCCAATGCACATTTGCATGCAATTACTGCATCCAGTTGCAGCTTGATCAGAGCATGAGATTAAGAAGGCAGCAGGTGCAATGCATACCAGGTTTTCACTGAGGAGCTGAGCCGGTGACTCGCACTGCTTAGCTGAGGTACAGCAGCTGTGGGGACTGGCGTGACGACTCCGTTCCCTACTTCAGGGAACGAGGGTTACCTTAAATAACCACTAATTGGGATTCCTTCCAAAGCAGCATGGATTCTGCCCCTTACAGTGCCTTGTGCAAACTACCTGCACTTTGATGTAGGCCGGGGCTCACAACAAGTAGTTACATTCATCATTGTCGAAGCACTACCCACTTAGTGAGGCTGAATAACACTGGCAAAACGTTGTGAAAGCACCATCCTTCCTGAAGGGGTCTCGGGAGCAAATACACATATGAACATTCATTAAGGTGCAAACGGAAAATTGGAGAGGATTGTAACCCTCATGGAAATGGCAGAAGTCTGCAGAGGAAACATGGGCTCTGAGGCTATAACGTGAATATAATGGAATTTGGCAAGCACAAAGACAGATCGCGCCTCCGAGATGAAATGGAGCTGCTCGTGTGCGAGCAAATAGATTCTATACAATTCTGATACATGCGATGCAGTGGCATGTAGGCATATATATATATATATATATATATATATATATATATATATATATATATATATTTAATCATCCTACAAAAAAATCTTGTGCATTGCAATCCTTTAATTTTTAATATTTTGCATGTTTGTGCGCTGCTGTGCGTCCCTGTGTTTAATAAGCAGTGTATATGCACGTTGCGGACCCACCTATACTAACACACTCTTTATATAAAAAAGAAAAAACATTGCGCTAGACATTAGACCAGGTTTGAGTTGGTCTATGGTGCAGTCTATTTTCAGCTCCTTAAAATAGCAATGCGCCTAAACACACCTCTTTTTTAGACCAGCACGCCCATTGGCGAAAAAATGGGTGCAAATGCATTTGCTGATTAAAATGACGTGGTGCAGGAAAATGTGAATGGCGCTAGACTAAAACTAGCAAACACACTAGCGCTGCGCCTTACGTCGCATTGCGCAGGGTGTATTATAGGGCCCAAAGGGCCTGGCGCCAGATGCTCCGCCAAATCTGGCTGCCGAGGGGATTGAGGAACTCGACAGCGTCTACGATACTGACTCTCTGCAGTGGCTTTAGCAAGCTGACACTAACCACTCCTCTGCCACTACCTGTTTGAGGTGAGCACATGGAGGATACAGACTTCACACGAAGGTTACAGAATCTATCAAACATGTTGGGGGTCACCCAGCCCACAGCTCTACAAATATCTGTCAGCAAGGCACCCAGAGCCAGCACCCAGGAGGATGCAACACTACTAATTGAGTGAGCTCGTAAACTGAATGGGCAGGGCACACCCTGTGCCTAAAATGGCATCCACAATCCAGTGGACCATCTTCTGCTTAGAGACAATATTCCCCTTCTGCCCGCCTCCATAACAGACAAAGAGCTGGTCTAAGGTCCTTAAGATTTGTGTCTGGTATACATAGCATACCAAAGCTCAGAAGGGACAGAGCAAAGCTAGGGCTGGGTCTGCCTCCTCCAGGGCCAGAGCTTGCAGGTTCACCACCTGGTCCCTGAAGAGAGTAGTGGGAACCTTGGACACATAGCCAGGCCATGGCCTCAGGATTACCTGGTAGTCAGCCAGCCCAAATTCTAGGATCAAAACCTCCTGCATCACCCCCATGCTTCCACGCCCACCTTGGGACTCGGCCATGAAGCCAGTGCTGAAGTGGTCTCATATGCAATAGCCCTATCTGTGTAATTGCTGCTGCAACTGCCATATGCCCTAGGAGCCTCTGAAATAGTTTCAGTGGGACCACCGTCCTGCCCTTGAACGAATTCAAGCAGGTCAGAACCAACCGCGAACGTTCCTCTGTGAGGTGTGCTGTCTGTTCGACCGAATCCAACTCCATATCAAGAAAAGAGATCCTCTGCATCGGGGAGAGTTAGCTTTTTTCCCAGTAGATCATAAGCCCCAACAGGCTTAGGTGCCTGAGCACCAGGTCCCTGTGCTCACACAACTGATCCCGAGACTGTGCTAGTATAAGCAAATTGTAGAGATAGTTCCAAACACCCTGCTTTCTTAGGGGAACAAGAGCCACCTCCGTGCCTTTTGTGAAGACACAGAGAGACAGGGACAGTCCAAAGGGCAGGACTTTGTACTGATATGCCCGTTCTTCAAACGCAGGTCGATCACTGCAAACTAATCTCGTGGACAGATGCACCCGAATATGCATTTCTGCGTCAACATATTGAATGGTAAACGATGAAGGACCCAGTTCAAGACTCACAGGTCTAAGATTGACTGAACGATGGACAATCATCGGGTACGATGAAGTAAGGGCTGTAAAACCCTGTCCTCATATCGGATGGAGGGACCGGCTCTATTGCATCCTTCACCAGTAGGGCTGTGATCTCCACCCACAAGACAGGATTATCGGCCTCCTTCACTGTTGTGAAGTGGATGCTGCTAAACTTGGGGGGACGCCGGGCTAACTGAATTGCATAGCAAAGGCAGATGGTCTGCAGAAGCTAGAGAAACAGTCTGGTTAGCACTAGCCAGGCACCCAGATCTCGTTCAAGTGGGACCAGCAAAACCACCGCCGTACCCACAGTAGGGCAGCGAGGTGGAATGCAGGGACCCAACTCGGGTGGCTCGTGAGCGGACCGGAGAGGGGTCTGAGTTTGGAACGCAATGCTTACCTGGTTCCACAGGTTGGCAAAGTGTGTAGGGCCTTTGTTGACACTCTCAAAACGCCCACTGCTGTCGGCTGTCGAAGGAAGAGGATGAGTGAGGTCTGGTGTTGGGCCAGGATCAGTAAAGCCTGGGACGAGATGGAAGTTTCCACTCAAGTCCTTACCTTCTTGGTGGCCCAGAGAAGCATAGCTGTCATCTCTGGATCCAATTCAGGCATTGCCACTTTCCCGGACGGTGGCAGCGCAGTCGAATCTTTCTCAGAGAGCTCTCCCTCCAATGCAATGATCTACATCCGGTCATCGGGAGGGGCCCCGCTGGATACCCTACACTCTTTGAAGAGGGCCTAGCATGTTCCAAGGGCTGCCCAACTGGATTGGAGATGCTGGAGGAGTGATGTGTCCTTTAGGGGTTGGTTCCCTGAGTGGTTTGCCACCACTGTGTCGCTCAAACCACTTGTGCTACTGCTGGAAGTAGTTCTCACCTGGCAGCCACCAGGACGAGCCTTAGATCATAGCAGAGGAAACAGAACTCCACACCCTTGGAGGTAGCGAAGCCTGGTCTGCAGATCCGAGATGGTCATCTTCCCGCAGTGGGAACTCGATTCATCCACAAAAGTCACCTCAGCATGTTTAATGCCCAGACATGTGACGCAGAGATCATGACCATCACCCGGCGCCAAGTAACGACGGCATCCAGAAACACACAGGTTAAATGGCATTCTTATAAGGACGATCCATCATCTTTATAATGATGCACCTGTGTAGCTCTTTTAGAGAAGATTGTTCTTTCAGGAAAATGCTCTTTTAGTGCTAAGGCACTAGAAGCACAACAGGGTGGCCTGAAATGTGCAACCTCCTCGAGACAGAATGACCACCGCTGAAGTGCCATACCCCCTACACAAGAAGCTTCCAAGAGTGCACTGAACTCGTAACTCACTTGAAGACACTGGATGGAACAGAGCAATGTTGTCGCCCGGCTCCGAAGCAAAAAGCCTGGTATGCATTGCACCTGCTGCCTTCTTATACTCATGCTGTGATCAGCTCCAGCTGGATGCAATAATTGCATGCCAAAGTGCATTGTCTCATTTAGTTTACACTCGAAGTAGATTGGTCTATCGAAGCAATATCCCAATTCGTAGGACACTGTCGTGATATTGAGAGTGACCGACTAAAAGTAAACTGAAGATTGGAATGAGAGATCATAACAGTTTTTATTTTTGGGTGAATATCCCTTTAATATCTAACTATTATTATTTTATTACAGCATCATGGGTAATGTAGAATTTTATTAGGAATTCAGATTTAAAAAGTTAAATCAATCACCTTTATTTATATAGTGCTTTAAACAAAATACATTGCGTCAAAGCACTGAACAACATTCATTTGGAAAACAGTGTCTCAATAATGCAAAATGATAGTTAAAGGCAGTTCATCATTGAATTCAGTGATGTCATCTCTGTTCAGTTGAAAATAGTGTCTGTTTTTATTTGCAATCAAGTCAATGATATCGCTGTAGATGAAGTGACCCCAACTAAGCAAGCCATAAATAAAAGACTGATTAACAACCTCATCATTTACAACATGTCTGTCTTTAAACGTTGATAAGTAATTATTAAAATCAGCTAATAATGGAATTTTAATTTCCAGAAACAATTGCACAATATTGTACAAATGCCATTGTATTCTATGCATGAGAAGCACTATTTGTATGACCCATGGATATTCTGCTTAAGCAGTGTGTTCCAAATCAGTCACTTTTATGGCGCCTAGAACACAGCTGCCTATCTAGGCAAGTCAGCTCACTAGGTTTTAGAATCAAACCTCTATGAGATGCATTACACTCTAGCTGTTCATATCAAACTACAATTGTTGCACACCCATTAACTCATTTGACACCTTTTTCGACTCTGATTAAACTAATAGGCATCATGCTGAGAAAGAAAGTATAAAATATTTCATAAAAAGGTGCTTTGATCATAACTGTGTACCACCCGAGCAGGACTACCACGAAACTACATCGTTCTTTTTTTTTTTTTTTTGTCGTGCTCCAGCTTGTCCGTGTGATATACATGGACAGTTATGAATTTTATACATTATAAATTTTGACTGATACATCAAAGCCGGGGGCGACATCATAAATGCGTTGAATTAAATGTGAAGTCACTAGCACCAGCTCCAGAATCACTTGGATATGAAAAGGATAATCTTATTTGTTGTGTCGCCCACTAGATCAGACTGTGCCGGCGGACACTGATATATCTCGACACCTCCCCTCGTTCAACCCACAACTTGTTCAAACTGTTACCCAGACAACTTCTAGTCGCATCTAACTCTCACACATGTAGCTGGCAAGGCTGCTGTTTTCTTCCCTGTAAAGAAAAGAAATATTTTACCCCAAGTAGAGAAGATGCAAATGGCTCATGTGTTTTTGCCTTTTTTGGGGGTCCTAAACTGGCATAGGCAAAAAGAAGAAAAAGAACGGCTGCGTTGCAGTCATTAGCATCTAAAGAAGGCTCCCAGGTGCCCTTTTCAAGTGGAAGGCCCATTCTATTCACTTGGAGAGACAGAGTCATGAAGAGCGAACGAGTGGACAGGCGAGAGCGTATGATTAACTCATCACACTGCGCTATAAAAAGAGCCTCTTTATTCCCACGCCAGGCGCCACCGCTAACTGTATCTTCACTTGGATTCTTCTCGCAGCTATTAGAAGGCTGATTTACAACAGCGGGGGGAGAGAGTTGTGACAGTTGTGAAAAGCTGTTTTGCAGCTGCTTTCTCCTGCTTGAGCGCAGATAAGCTTTTATAATGGCGTTCAAGTGTTCGGCAGCAGAGTTTGGCATTCTTCAGCTTCTACAACTGTGACACAATTAAATAGACCATTATAGCTGCGTCGCTACGCTTCTAAACTTTCTAGATAATCAAATCATTCTAGGAAACGTTTTTATTAATGTCAGCTTTTGGTGATTAAAATATCTTATGCTATGAAGAGTAATAACAAAGACTTGCAAGTGGATTTTCTGAATGTAATGTCCATGCAAATGTCATTGCCATGATGCAATTAACAACTCGTGATGAAAAAAAACTGCACGTTTGTAAGAATTTTATTTTTATTTTTATTTAAGATTTGTGTGTTGCTTTCTCCAGTTAAAAAGTCATCTTGTCTGAATCAGGAAATAAATATGAACAGCTAAAGTATCATTTGCAAGTGAAAACCCCAAACAAACAAATATGTAAACAAATATGTGGCTTTTGGTGCAAGAGACAACAGGAAGTTTTTCTTTTAGACTTTTTCACTGCAGTAAGTGTTATTATGGATTATGGCCAGAACCAACATTTTAATGTAAAAAATTGTGGCATTTTTATCAGTGAGTGTGTGTGTGTGTGTGTGTGTGTGAGCTATTACTTTAATTCCTTTTTTATAAATTTTTTTAAATGTCCGCAGGCAATATAAAGGAAGTCAGATCGCTACGAAATGTAACAGAAGACCTTTCTTCAAAAAGCAACATCATTTGAGCTATTATTCACAAATGATGCAGGCAAATTACATGCCGAAGTAATTATAACATAAATTATATGTAAATATAATTTGTTTGTTGATAGTTGTCTCCTCATCTAAGCAGAATATATCAAAATAATTGCTTTGTAATGTTTCTGTTAGATCATTGCACAAAAACAGTAATGAGAGAAATATTTCTAGAGTTGGGAAGTCTGAATCATCACCCAGAAGTGTTTTCATGAGTCTCCTCATAGCAGTTTACATATTTTTTTTTATAGCTAATGAATGTTTAGATTAAAAAATGACTGTTTATTACCATGTTTCCAGTAATGATGTCAATTACAGAATAAATTCCAATTAGTGTATATTTGTGTGTTCAAGATCTGTTTCTTGCAGCCACCCTTATTGTGTTTCTGCTATTTAAGTCACAAAATGTTTCTCATAGCACTTTACAAGTCTGCAAATATGTTTTGTTTAAGTCTTGTGAGTTACGTTTACACCATTTACACAAGAAACTAACATTCAGCTCATTAACAATGCATTATCATTCATAATACTTAAATATGGTGTGCTATCACAGTTTAGAGTACATATTAAAAGTGAACAGAACAGCTTATTCATTTTAAACATTTACATCTCTAAGTTTATACTTGCATTGCTTTTTAAAGGCTTTAAAATTATAGTTATCAAAAATCAAAATGCTTCTTGGAGTCATTTAAGATATTTTAAAGGACTTTATAAAAACAAATTTGAAGTGAATAAGTGATTAAATAAACTTTTTTATTAAGGCTGAACAATAACAAGTGAGTTCAAGCTCTGATTCATTTTGATTTATATATTTTGTACTTAAATATTAGAAAATAAAATATGTTTCTTAATACAATTTAATTTTACATATGCTTGATTATTTCATTTTCTATTATTATTATATTATTATTATTATTGTTGTTGTTGTTGTTTGCATTCACCAGTACATTAACTTTATATTATATTTTTTTTCTTTCTTGATGCAATGTGCCAGAAAATCCTTATTCAAAGGTTAAGCCTTTGTTTGTACACGTTTTCTTTAATTTTATACACCTGTTAATCTCTATATGAACCACATTGAAATTCTCGTAAAACACCAATTATCCAAACGCTTTTGTATTCAACAAAATCTTTATAAAGAGAAATGCAACGAGCGATCTTAACAAGCTCATAATGCTAAACTCCTGCTGGGGCTTGTTACCTCAACACAACACCTAGATACAGTAATATTCAACAGACATCCTCAGGACAAGGATAAAATAAGAGCTGTACTGAGAAGAGTTGGTATCAGGAGAAATTCAACATAGAAGTGCAGTCATTAAAAGAAGGTTTACACCCAAAATAAATTATTTTTGGAAAGACATAACAGAAAGGTTTCATTAGCTAAACAATTACCACAGAGGCACACAACAACACACCAAACAGTGTACTGTACACATTCATCACTCACAGTCCTGTTTTCACTCGTCAAATTAAATATGTTGTTTACTGTCATGATCTTGGCAAGGAGGAACTCAGGTGCAGACAGGATTTACAACACAAACAGGTTTATTCACAAAAAGGGGAAAATAAAAACCCACGAGGGGGAAAACAAGGACTAGGGCAGATACAAAAAATAACTAAACAGGACTGATAAGGCAAGGTAAACAAAGACTCAAAACTAGAGAACACTGACTACAAATAAACACTCACGGTAAACAGGACACAGTATCTTAAAGGGGTTACCAGGGTATTATCACGAATCACAATCCTTAGGGAACAAATCTCAATGAACCGACGCAAGACAGAGCACACTAGGAAAGCTAAATAGGGGGAACAATCAAGACACGACAGGTGGCACAGATGGGACAATCAAGACACGACTAGGTTAACAAGGGGGGCGGGGCAAGGGAACGAGACAACACAAGCACATGGCCCAAAGGCAAGGCCATGTGCTTGTACACAAAACACGGGTCTGTCATGATCCTGCCTCAAGACTAGGAAAAAATCAAGGACACGAGGGCAGAATCATGACAGAACCCCTCCCTTAAGGAGCGGCTTCCAGACGCTCCTCAAGGGAACATCAAACACGAGACATGACTGACATGACGGACTGGGACACCGACACAAACCAACAAGACATGACAAATAATAACAAAGGCAGACATGAATACACGACGGCAGGGTTAGGGTGACAAATCAAAAAAAACAAACAGGGAAGGGGAGGAGGCGGGACCACAAAGTTCATGGGGGACAGACCAGGGTGAGTGGGTGGGGCAGGAGTTTTAGGAGGACAGGACGAAGGCTGACGACGGGGGGTACGGGCAGGTCTGGGTGGTGAGGGGCGGGGAGGGGTCTCGGGACAACTGACAGGGGACATGATAGGAGCAGACAAGGGACGCGGGGCAAGACTTACGGGACGCGGGGAGACGACAGCTGGACACGGGGGGACAACATCTACTGGACACGGGACGACAACATCTACTGGACACGGGACGACAACATCTACTGGACACGGGACATCTACGGGACACGGGGCAACATCTACTGGACACGGGGGGACAACAGGACACGGGACATCTACGGGACACGGGGCCACATCAACAGGATACATGACTACATCAGCAGGACACGGGGCAACACTCACGGGACACGGGGAGACGACATCAGGACACTCGGGATTTCTGGGGACAGGGTCTGAGGACAAGACAGGACTGACGGGGACTTCTAGGATACGGACAAGACTAGACAAATAATCTGAAAAGGCTTTAGCCGCTAAGACAATTGGCATCTCCTTACGAGATGAGACACACTGTACTAAAGTCCTTGCTGCAGAGTCGGCCGCGGCACTCTCCTGCGCTCTCACGACTGCCGACTTGCATACTGCCCTCTTCTTTGCCGGCTCGGGCACGCCAGCGCTCACCGCTGCTGGCTCGGGCACGCCAGCGCTCTCCGTTGCTGGCTCGGACACGCTCACCGCTGCTGGCTCGGGCACGCCAGCGCTCACCGCTGCTGGCACGGGCACGCCAGCTCTCACCGCTGCTGGCACGGGCACGCCAGCGCTCTCCGCTGCTGGCACGGGCACGCCAGCGCTCTCCGCTGCTGGCACGGGCACGCCAGCGCTCTCCGCTGCTGGCACGGGCACGCCAGCGCTCTCCGCTGCTGGCACGGGCACGCCAGCGCTCACCGCTGCTGGCACGGGCACGCCAGCGCTCACCGCTGCTGGCACGGGCACGCCAGCTCTCTCCGCTGCTGGCACGGGAGGAGACAGGGTCACAGGACCGGCAGGCCCCCTCTTCCTCCTCTTCCTCCTTGGGCGCGGTGCAGAGGCCACAGCTGGGTCAGAGGCGGGTTGGGGGAGTTTGGTCTCGGGCAGGGCAGTCTCGGACGCCGAAGACTCAGAAGTTGACTCCCATGAAAACCGTCTCCCTCGTTTCATGGGGAGACTGCTGGCTGTGGAGGGCACCACAGGACTCTGGGAGGGGCTTGCCTGATCCCCCAGGGTTGCCACGGCCAGGACACGACCCTCAGGGATCGTTGGCAGCTGGGTAGGTGGAGGGGACCTCTGGGGCTCCTCCTCTCGCCCGCTCGCTCCGGAACGACCTCCCCTGGTCCCCCGGAACACCACAAGGCGAGAGCCCTCAAAACAATCTCGCTGGCTGGCTGATGCCATCCAGCATTGCCTCCTGTCTGCTGAGTTCCTTCGTGGTCGGTTCATTCTGTCATGATCTTGGCAAGGAGGAACTCAGGTGCAGACAGGATTTACAACACAAACAGGTTTATTCACAAAAAGGGGAAAATAAAAACCCACGAGGGGGAAAACAAGGACTAGGGCAGATACAAAAATAACTAAACAGGACTGATAAGGCAAGGTAAACAAAGACTCAAAACTAGAGAACACTGACTACAAATAAACACTCACGGTAAACAGGACACAGTATCTTAAAGGGGTTACCAGGGTATTATCACGAATCACAATCCTTAGGGAACAAATCTCAATGAACCGACGCAAGACAGAGCACACTAGGAAAGCTAAATAGGGGGAACAATCAAGACACGACAGGTGGCACAGATGGGACAATCAAGACACGACTAGGTTAACAAGGGGGGCGGGGCAAGGGAACGAGACAACACAAGCACATGGCCCAAAGGCAAGGCCATGTGCTTGTACACAAAACACGGGTCTGTCATGATCCTGCCTCAAGACTAGGAAAAAAATCAAGGACACGAGGGCAGAATCATGACAGTTTACCTTACTAAAGTTCATTATTAGACACTAAATTACAGTGTTGATGGTAATGTATTATAAGTTAATTACAAATATATATATACGTGTGTGTGTGTGTGTGTGTATGTGTTACTTTTTTCAAATATGTAACACAAGCTACTTTTTTCCCCCCATTTATGCACTGACAGCTCTCTTTTCCCCTCTGGATTTTTTTTCTGGAATGAGGTACAAAGGAAGGGGCACTTCTTTCAGGCTTATTAATTTAACTTTTTGTGTGAAAAGGCCCTTACAGTTGCCAAAAATATATATTTGAGTTTTTTTGTTATTAAAAACAAATAAGCAAACCCAGCCCAGGTGACAAAAAATGATGTAAAAGTAACTTAATGCATTACTTAATATATATAATAGTGCTGCGTTTTGACACTGTCAAGCATAACATACTACTAGGGAGAGGTTATTAAGTGAGTATAGGAAAGCATAAGTCTAAGTGGACATCCATGAAATGCGGAGTCCCACAAGGGTCAATTCTTGTACCGCTCTTGTTTAGCCTGTATATGCTTCCACTAAGTCAAATAATGAGACATAACCAAATTGTCTATCACAGCTATGCTGATGATACCCAGATTTACCTAGCCTTATCTCCAAATGACTACAGCCCCATTGACTCCCTCTGCCAATGCATTGATGAAATTAACAGCTGGATGTGCCAGAACTTTCTTCAGTTAAACAAGGAAAAAAACTAATTTCGGAAACAAAGATGAAGTTTTCAAGGTGAATCTATACCTTGACTCCAGGGGTCTAAAAACAAAAAATCAATTCAGGAATTTTGGTGTTGTTTTGTGGTTCACACAAAACAAGGGGGGTCTGCTTTTAGTTATTATGCCGCCCACAGTTGGAACCAGCTTCAAGAAGAGATCAGATTTGCTAAAACATTAGTCATTTAAATGCAGACTCAAAACACATCTGTTTAGCTGTGCATTTATTGAATGAGCACTGTGTGATGTCCAAACTGTTTGCATAATATTTTATATACAGTATAATCATTTTCTATTAACTGTTTTAAATTCATTTTAAACCTTTTAAATTATTTGTTTATCATTTTTAAAGTTTTTAAATTCCTTGTTTTATTATTATTATTTTATTTCGTGTAAAGCACTTTGAATTACCATTGTGTATAAAATGTGCTATAAATGTGCTTGCCTTGCCTAATTAAGTAATGCAATTAGCTACTTTTAAGGGAGTAATGGGATATTGTAATGCATTACATTTAAAAGTAGCTTTCCCCAGCACTGCTAAATTACCTATGGTTAACAAATACAAATGCATTTGGTGTTTTTTAATGGCAGCTAGTCACTTAAAATTTCTACCTATGCACAATCATACATCCACACCAAAAGGGGGCATGATAAAAGCAAAAAAAAGCCCAATTAATGAATATATATATATATATAAGTAATGTTAACTATTTTAAATAATAAAAACACAGAATATAACATGATATTATCGTTTTGCCTGCTTAATGAAAGGTCATTCCTCTACAGGTCAAGGTCTATAAGGAAAATTTTGTCACAGTATCTTTTTTTCTGTACTGCTTGTTCCACTCGATATCCAGCTTGCTGAGACGAGATTTTTTAACATTTAATTGTCCTTCACATTCAAGCTCCAAACACAATAAAGACGAGAACGTGACAGAGCCTCCACAATAAGAAGCAAACAAAGATATTGCCCTCGCTAATGGAATTGTTTCCATTACTCAGTCAAGCAATAAAAAGCCATTTTCCATCTCAGGTCCTGAGCCTGCTGCAAATTACAGCCGAACACATCCCAAACAAGCTGTGCCGTTATTACTTATGTCTATCGGGAGCACCCAGAAGACAGCAGAGGTGAAACTATCAAGATCTTCTCCACAGTTCAAACACAGATATTAAATGTTTCCTCATTTTTTCAGCTCGTAGATGACGCCACAGCCAAGGCAGTGGCAATCTGTGACATTAAAATGTCCATTAGGCTAATGAAATACTGCTGAAACGATGGGTCCATCATGTCATTTTGAAGCAGCAAGTCAATGACTTTAAAAGGAGTCATTAACATAAACAAAACCAAACATGATTTTCTTTCAAATTCAAATTTCTCATTCAATAAGTGTGTGAAATCTGCATATGAATGTTTTCACATAGAAATTCATCAATTGCCTAATGTGAGCCAATCAGATTAAAGCTCACTAAATGGAGAAAGTGGATTTCATTTTTGTGTGCAAAGCAGGGCAGAGCCTGAAGCTACTTAATGAATGTGCTTGATGCAGACTAGAATTTTTATTTTTTAACTTAAAAAAGGGGTTAGCCAATCAAAACAGGGATTATTTATATATGGAGATCTTAAAGGTAAAGCATCAAAAGTATGCTGGGAAATAGTCATGAAAAATGTATGTTTGTTTTTGCAAGAAATGCCACTAGCATTATAAGTGGGTGCATAATGTAAAATAATAATAATAATAATAATTTGCACTTAAAAAAAAAATAATAAAAAATGCTTATTTTAAAATGAATTCCTACTTTACTAACTTTATGCATAATAACAAAAGGCCTGACAGACGGATACATCAATTCAGTGCATAAATTAGAGCAAGGGCAGTAAAATGAGTGACTTTTCAATGGGAACAGAAATCTGAGCAGGAATATATGTGACACTGTCAAAGCAAGTCTTGGTTTTCAGCAGACCAAATATAGCAGGAAATCTGACATGTTCTTATATGAATTCAGAGCTACTGACTTGTATGATGATATTTAACTCTCTAGCCCCCAGTGTCATTCTCGGTGAGCTAAGAAAAGCTGAATATAAATATAAAACATTGCCAGAATACTATTCTGAATGGTCATATTTCTTCTAGTGAAAAAGCATGGCTTCGATGCTGCTGCTAAGAGATGCATTAAGCGGCCACTTTATTAAATATCGTTGAGCATCACTACACATTGTAAAGTATCATATGATTCAAATATGAATTGTAAGGATTCCAGTTCCAGTTCAGATTTACCATATATTATATATATATATATATATATATATATATATATATATATATATATATATATATATATATATATATATATATATACACTTCCCAATCCAAGTTAAGACAAGTCTTTGATCCCAAAAAAAGATTACACAAAATTCCAATTTGTACAGTTAATGTAGCCTCTTCACACCAGGTAGTGTTTTTTCCATTGTTACTGTCCAGTTCTGATCATTTTGTGGCCATTGTGGTCTCAGATTCCTGTTATTAACCAACAAGAGTGGAATTCGCTGACCATTCACCTCAAGTTTTGACATATTGCACATACAGAGATGTTCTTCTGTACAGCACTGTTGCAATGTGGTTATTTCAGTTACTGTCACCTTCCTGTCAGTTTGAACCGGTCTGGCCATTCTCCTCTGACCACTCTCAATAACAAGCCAGTATTGCCCACAGAGCTGCCACCACATTTGGTGAACACTATAGACTTGTGCATGAAATTCCTATTGAGATTGACACTTTCTGAAACACTCAAACCACCCAACTAGCACTAACAATCATTCCATGGTCAAAGACACAAAGCCATGGCAAAAATGTCATATAAAACCCCAACTCTCTCTCTGAGATCTGGTATTCCTACTGTTTAAGAGAAGCTGTTGGATTTCAAAACCACCTGAAGAACTGGGAAGATTTTTTTTTTCCCATTTCCCATATTGTGGGGGTGTTTCAGAAGAATCAGAAGGTTCTACACACGGTTAGGAACAGCATTGCTATTATGTCATAAGCTTCCAGAAGTTTAGGAATTAAACAGGCTTTTGTTGCTTAATTTCCATAAATGCTCTTTTTGGTCTGTGGGAATCTTCTATGGCTCATTTTATGTTGGGATCTTTCAGAAGAATCTGCAGAACAGAAGTTCCTACACACAGCCAGGAACAGTGTTAGACAGAGTCAATAACAGCACAATTGCAATATCACAAATGCCTAGTTAGGAAGCTATTTTTGCTGCTTGTTTCCATAAATATTTTTGAGGGAATCTTCTAGTATATTTTTTTATTAGTACATCAAGCTCTTGAAAAAGGAAAATTTGGTTCCTCACAACATGTCCCCTCAAAAACCAATGTTTCAGCCATTCTTCTTTCAAGATTAGTGACAGATCATTGCAGTTCCCACACTGATAGAGACACAATAGACAGCAAAAGGTCCCAGCATGCCCCAGTCTTTCAGCCCTGCCCGCTCCCCATGTCCACTCAAAAAGGGTTTGAATGCTTGCTTTCTGTTAGCAACAGAAAAACCCAATCTAAATGGAAACTGGCCTTGCCTAGCAGGGTTCCTCTTCTCCTCACAGGCTTGTCGGTTTGCCAAGAGCTGAAATTGAAAATGTAGCCAAATTCCAGCCTTCCTGAGCTGTCAGTTGAGCGTCTTTATCCTGCTATAGTAGGCAGTGTAGCCAAAGTTCACAGAGTTGCGGTCATGACTTGAGGTAAGATCAAAAGCAAACGGCTGGGATTCAATATCAATGGGACGTCAAAAAAAAGAAAAAAAAGAAAGCCAAGTGTGAAAAATAGGCTTCAGGAGTCCGGCCTTATTACTTCCAAATAAATTATTGAGATTGTGATGGAACTTTAAAGTAGTCGAAGCTGTGGAAGATTCAAAGACTTCTACCGAGGTCAGGTGAATGTGGACAAGCAAGAAGAAGGTCAAACTAGAGTCCACGAATAAGTCCACAACCATAAACAGTGAGTGGCCAGCATTCATTTAATGGTAAGCATTGCACAGATGCATTCACCAACACAGTCCTCAAAAGCTGCTAATAACTGCTGCTACCCAAAACTCTTCTGAGGAGGAATATTTAACCAGAATTGTTCCTGAATTTAGCTTGAGGTATTTGCAATAAAACAAGATATCCTGGAGTTTGTCGTATCAAAGTTGTGTTTTTTATGTTCCTAGTGGCTCAGTGCAAAAGGCTGTGGGTTCAATTCCCAGGGAGCACACATAGTGGTAAAAAATGTAAAGAAATTAGCCTAAATGCACTGTAAGCACTGTAAATGATAATGTTCTCAGGTTTATCTATAACTTCCACCATTAAACAACAATGTGCAATAGACTTTGAGCCAATAGTCAAAAGTCTGGTTATGCGACACTAAAGACGAAAGACTTATTGGGAAAACACACCTCACCCGCTCATCAGAGTACTGTGTGAATCTAACCTAATTTGTCTCGTTTTGTATGCAGGACGTGACGATCGTCACAGACAGATTGTTGTTAGCCGTCTACACACAGCTTATTATACACCCAGAGGTATAAATCACCCAGACCCAGATTGTCAGACATTATTCAGTTTACTGTAATTGAAATTCTCATTAGGTTTTATTCACAATGCCTGAATCATATTTACATTTGGCAAAAGTTCCATTTTCAGACACACAAGCCTCGAAAAGTAGAGCCAGAGAGCATTAGCGATTCACAGGACATCAGGCTAAAGCACAGGAACAGCATGGTGAATTTGGCCTCCAGCTGGCCAGCACATTTTTCCTGACCCCCTGCCGCCGGGACATGAGAGACTAAATGGAGGCCCTGTCAACCAGAGCTGCTCCGTGATAATAGGAAATCCCAGGTTGGGGAGAGAAGCCCCATGGTGCGAACGAGATGACTCATCGCCATTTGCTCCGATACGCTCGTGACAACGAGAGATTTCTCACCTAGAACAGGCAGCAAACCAAACCAAGATGGAATATATCCAGCGTATTATAGTACAATGGAGCAGCATTTAATGACAAGAATGGAGCAAAATGAACACAATGACGGTTGAATTCAGCAGTGCCGGACACATTCATGTGAAAATGGCTTGTTTTGAGGCAATGTATACGTCAAATTATGGTGAACCAGACAATGTTGGCCTACCAACTGTTTTTTGTGTAGTTTGGAATAACATTCCAAGGAAGTCTTTATGCTGGAAATATTTCCATTATATTGGAAAAATTGTTGATTATTATCAATGTTGGAAAGTTTTTTTTTTTTCTTTTTAATGAACAGTAGTGTACTCTGTGTGGTAATAATACTAAGACAATTCTTGTTCTGCCATTATTTAATAAAAAAATTATTAACAATATTAATAATACAATTAATAATAATACACAATTAAAGTATGATAATTTGGGAAGAAAATGTGCTTTATTTTGTAATTCGTAATGCAAATTCAAAATAGTCTTTATTTTCCTTCTTTAGATTGGATGGTGAATTGTGAGTTGGACAGGTTTTCGAGAGGTCCATGCAATAAAACTGCTAATGCAGTCTTCACTTCACAATCGGTGTTATTATAATTCCATCGCAGTACTCATAATCTTCACGAGGGCTTTGCATTCGAGCCAAGGGAATTCAGGAGCAGTCTGAGCTATAAAGACGCGTCTCCAGCATTTACAGATGAAAGCAAGGATAATGGACTCCAGAATAAGGAGAATGCATGATGCTTGACTGATGGAGTGAGCTCTGGGAAATATCTGACAGAATAAATCACTGGTCTAATATGACAAATTCTTAAGTAGTAAGCAAGATCCTAAACTTCAGGTAAACCTTTATAAACTATTAGATTTATATATTTTTTTTTTATTATTATTATTAGTGGTAAATGGCTTTATATTCACTAGAATAAAAAGAATATATCACTAGAAGTAGCAGAAAAAGAGGAAAAGGTTGATAAGAAATATACATTTACACATAAACTCTCACAGAATGGAATGCATAGGATTGTGGGATATAACTAGCAGCAGAAGGAAACATCTTGCTGCCTTCAAAATATATTTTCTTGGTATCTCAGGAGACAGGAAGTGAAGAAGACATTGGATTCGGACATGCCTTGATGCCTTCCTACCTTGGAATGCATCTTCTGAAGGCAGTGTTTTTCAGTTTCAGGTCTGAATACGCTAAAGCAGAGCTATTCAACTGGTGGCCCATGGGCCAAATCCGGGCCACCAATCATCTTCATCTGGCCCGAGGGAGAAGTAAGCGCAGGTCGCATAAATGCCTTGAATTGTTATCCACAAGATGGCAACACTGGCCCGGGCCATCCAATTTTTTTTTTAAAGAAACGCAACAACAACAGTAATCTACAGAGACCACAACAACACTAGACGGCAGCGTTGACAAGCGTTTACGAGATATCTGAGACACTTCAGACAGACTGCCAGTAGCACTTCAACTGACAAAAACACACACAATAATGTAAAACCTTGCTGTTTTGGCGGGACTTAACTGACTTAATAGACTTAACTGAGTTGGAAAGTCTTAAATGACCGAAAAGAGTTGGGAGAAAGTCAGATGTGTGTCAGAGCCGTGTCATGTGTGTCAGGTGTAAAAAGACAATGCTGCTTTGAAAGTGAAGCTTGCTAAAGTCTTTCATTGATGTAAATCAGAGAACAAAAGAAAAAGAGAAATCACTCGACTGCTCAAGTCGCTGATTAACTTTTGTAGCTTGAACCAATATAGTTTATGCACATACAATTTAAAGCTTGTGTGAAGATTGTTTTAAAATCATTTGAATTAAAAGTTGTTATATATTTCAGAGCCTATTAAATGTAAAAAAAATAAAATAAAATGGCTTTCAATTATAATAAAGGCACCAGTAGCAGTATTGGTATCGACATTTCATTAATAATAGACTACTTAGTAAAAAGATGCCATTAAACACATTTAAAATATACTAACTTAATGCTGTTTCCACATTAATTTGAAGGTTCAGTGTGTTCAAAACTTTTGCAGTCAATTCAGAAATAAATTTGCTGAGTTTTTTTAAAGGTCCCGTTTTACGCGCTTTTTTGTAGCTTCGATTGTGTTTACAATGTGCAATATAACGTGTTCATGTTTCGCGTGTAAAAAAAACACAGTATTTTTTACACAATTCACCTATCTGTATACTGCTGTTTTCACTGTCACAAAAACAGGCTGATGACTTCCTTGTTCTATGAAGCCTCTCCTTCAGAAATACGTAACGGGTTCTGATTGGGCCAGCGGTTCCTGTGTTGTGATTCGACAGCAGCTGAGAGCAGGCTGCCCTCCTGGTAACGTGATTGGGCTAGAACGCACGTGCTGGAGATGTATTTATAGTCATAGGAGCGTTTTTATTGACGAGATGCGCATGAAAACCGCAATTGTTTTTTTGCACAGCCCTAACATCTAGTTAACAAAGCTAAACAGCGTTGCCCTTTGTGTAATAAGTTACAGAAACTGTTAAACACACCAACTTAAATAATAAAATACACTTACCTTTTGTGGTCCATAAACAACACCTTCTCCAGACAAAGAGGGAACTGCTCCATCTTTCAAGAATAATCTTTGTGCAAATCCGGCATTAAACTGATTGAGATTGAGAAAGTTGTCCTCAGCAAAATGAGTTGCACATAGTTTTACATGTGCATTATAATTTTCGGGAACCGAGTTAAACATAAATTGTAACCATTAATCTCAAAGTACAGCGTTCCTGGGAAGCCCAAACAAAGGTGATTGGACTCCGAGATGAAAATAACAGCGTTTCAACGACATGGCTACAAAAACAAACCGCTCTTCCTTCTTCTCCGTCGGAGTGCAACAAGGCCACGCCCCCTGTTTGTGAATTCATGTGGGCGGAGTTTAGTCAAAAAAAACTGTTTTAGTGATGTCATTACTGCAGGAACTAGAGGGCTGTAGTACAAACTGGTCGTTTTTTGTAGGCGAATTCTGTTAAATAAAATATCTCGCTTGGCATTGAACTTTGAGATTTAGCATTTTACAGATATTATTTATACTCTAACAATAACATTACACACTAACTAAAGTTTAAAACATGGAATCACGAAGAAGGGGACCTTTAAATTACCCAAGTTTCAGTGGATGATCCACGAACACTTTGTAATGCAGTTGAAGGATTTATAAGGAATAACTCAATTTCACATGCCTCTTTCCATCAGAAAACCGACACAAAGATAGTTGAACTGGAATCACAGCTCCAGAATCAGACTAGATATAATCAAAATAGTTTCTCACACAATACACTCAGCAAAATCATGGCGCTTAGGTCCGAGCTCAATTCATTACTGAGATCCAGAGCAGAATTCCTGATACAAAGATCCAGGCAGAATTCCCATTTTCAAGGAAGTAGACCAAACCATCTTTTAGCTCTAAGATAATGTAATGGTGAAAAAAATATTTCAGCTAATATTTCAGCAGTGAAACCCCAATTTGGGCTCATTATGACAGACCCAAAATAGATTAATATCACCTTACACTCTTTTTACTCTAACCTCTATACTTCTTCTACTGATGTGTACCCTGACTCTTTTGCATTTCTTCTGTCCAACCTTGATTTGCCTAGGCTGTCAGATGCGGATTCGGATTACCTGGCTGAACCAATCACTCTTCAGGAGCTGGAGTCAGCAATCCAATCTATGAACAAGGGGAAATCTCCAGACATAGATGGTATTCCAGTTGAATATACTACTTTTTGGTCGGAATTTAGGCCCCCTTATGTTAGATATGATATTTCTTTCCAGTTACTCAATGCTCATTTCACCAATCTATTAATATAGCTGTTATGTCTCTCTTGTTAAAAAAAAAGATAAAGATCCGACTTCCTGTTCTAGTTACCGGCTATTCTCTTTGATAGGGACTGATGTTAAAATATATGCTAAAGTACATTCTCTTCATCTAGAGAAATTTATGAACAGGCTTGTTCATCATGACCAAACAGGATTCATTAAATCTCACTCAACTTCGGACAACTTACGCAGGTTATTTCATATTATTAATTCAACGGATAGTTTGTTCTCCCCTTGCGCATTATTATCTCTAGATGCGATGAAAGCTTTCGAGCAGCTAGAATGGAACTATCTATGGGTGGTTCTACAGCATCTGGGTCTATGATAGAGCTTTATAAATATGATAAAAGTTCTGTATGCCAATCCAGCAGGCAGTGTTCTCACAGGTTCTGTTTGCTCTAACCCATTCTTTTTAGATCTAGGAACTCGTCAGGGTTGCCCGCTTTCTCCTCTGTTATTTGCCATGTTATTATTGATTTTTAATAAAAATGTTTAAAGTGGAATGTAATACTATGAACTGTCATGTTCAATATAATGAAGCCACAAGTGTTCAAATGCTGTTAGTAACAAACAAAACCATTTTAAAATGTACACTAAATAACACATCACTGGTTATTTTTCCAGATTACCCCCACTCTCTTTCCAGATTACCTATGATTTAACCAAGTTTAGTATTATGTCTGCCTCATTATGCTAATGAAAGCTTTCCTCATTGCGTTGCATGCTTGGCTAGCAGATTGTGCTGAAGTGCGAGGGCAGTGGATTGGGCGCGTGCGCTCAGCTCTTCCCTGCTGATTCAGCATGCCATCAGCATCCTGCCCAGCGCAATATAATGAGCAGGGACCAGGTGACACACACAGAGACACACAGCAGCATGCTAGAGATTCAGCCGCGTATGCTAATGCTCTAACGCCCCCTTATAAAGCATGCAGTAGGTGAGGAGGCAGCACACTTTACAAGGGGGTGTTGCAATTAAGAGAGAACACAAACAAAAAAAAACAAGAAAGGATGGCTTGTTATGGCAGACAGTATTAGACGGGCCTAGACTGAATCAGAGGAGTTTTACTGTATTTTTGTCAATGAATTTCAGCAGAACTGATTTAAACATGGTTAAACGTGCTAAACGCATTTGACAATACTACATTAGACAAGCTAAAAGCATGCTTATAATAGACAAGATATACTGTGAACAAGGATGAGGAGGGTATATCTTATTCTTTTTGGTATGGATCTATTAATTTATTCAAAAACACTTAATGATCAATTAGCGTCACACACCTGTAGGTCATAGATAGGTGCGTAGGTGAAAAACATTGTCACTGACCCATCTGCACTTCTGTTTGAAATAGCATTAAAATTACACATCTTTTTGTTTTCCTCTGAAGGTCAGTTAATAAAATATATTTTTTATTATTATTATTAAATATAATTATTATTAAAAATAATTATCATTACTTGACAATGACGTGTCATAAATTCTTCAAGTTAAACCAGACTTTTATTTTGCCGGGTTATTGTGAAGGTGTTTTAGTTTCTCAAATTAAACTGTTAAAAGCTTGTGAAGTGACTGTCTGAGAAGCTCTGGAGATGAAGTTCATGTTTTCAAGTCTTCATACACTTCAATATGATGTTGTTTTATCACTCAGCCCTAAGTACTAGTATACACATCTCAAACGGGTCCTAAAAGGTTTCACTTCAGGCCTACTAGCTGTAAAATTCCCAAAACTGCCTTAAAACCATCAAACTAAACCATTTTAACCAGCTCGGTGGACAGCCAAGACCAGAAAACCATCTTAGACTGGTTTGTGCTGTTTTTCCCTCATCAGGGCTGTCAGAAGCACTCACGCTGTGGTGGTGAGAGCCTTTACAAACTATCTTTAGGCAGTTTCAGTGCTGACAGACTGCTGAGCGCTATGAACTGTGTCTTATGTGGGTGTTTTACCTGTGCTTGTGCCTCCATTCGAGCATACTGAACCAGCAAAGGCTCTCCGTGCTTCTGCAGGAAGTCTCTCTGACAGCGCTCCGCCAGCGCCGCTTCGTTGGGAAGAAAATTACTGGCCCAAACCTGGAGAGAGAAACAGGAACAGCACAAAGATGTGAAACCTGTGCGGGAGTCTCGCTAATCAGACTCTGTTAATACGGAAAATCTTTCAGAAACAAAAACAACATTTCAGCTGCACATAACCACAAAAAAAAAAATCCCTTCCAGCTATGAAAATAACTACAACGGCAAACCAGGCCCATATTAAACATATGCAAATTGATAGCAAAGTACAGTATGTAGCCAGCGAAGCACGGACAGCACAGAAACACATCCAATTATACCTTGCAACTAGTGGAGCTGGTACTTGCCCTACATTTATCCCATCTTTAGACTCATAGAGATGATTTCGAGAAAGCAATTGGAAAAAAGACACTTTAAAACATTCATCCTTCCAGTCACCAAAGACACCTCTCACTGCCCAGAGAGAGTTCTGACACGGTCTCCTATACATCTTCAACAAAAAAGGATGCTTCTCCTCAAAACAGAGCTCCCACAAGAGTTCTCCACAAACTATCTTCCTGAGGAAAGAAACTTGGTTATTACTCACTTCCGAGACAAATGCGATTTTCTGCATAGAGATGTGGAGTTTTTGGGCGTTCAATTTTACCAATTTAAAGCAGTGCCACACACGCATGGAAGACTACCCTCAAGGCTCTTTACCATGAATTTACCACAGAATAGTTTGCTGTTAATTCCAATTTCTAAATCTTCGAAAACATTATGTTAAAAATAAATAGCATAGAATTTCAGATGGTTTTTCCAAGAAGGTGTATGCTAAAACAGCTAATGCTAGCACGGTCCTCTTACTGTTCTCTCTCAACTTTCCCAGTTTGAGTTTGTAGTTAATTGCGAAGAAATATTGCTTAAACACTCTTGTCTTTTAGGAAAGCTATGTTACAGAAGGTAAAGTTCACCTTTGAAAGTAACTTGACATATTGCAACGCTAATGCTTGTGAATCTAGTTATTTGCTAAGAAAGCAAATAAGATCAATTTGGATTACATTTTTAAACTTTCAGGTAAAAATACTTCAAAAAGGGATACATTTAGGTTAATTGAAAACATTTATTTCATTATGGCTTTAAAAATATATTAGCTGAAAAGAATAAAAGCTTGAAGTTAATTATTTTAGCAATTTGCTAACACCAGACACACTAGATGTTAGGAAGCTAAATCTGGTATTAAGACAATTTCATGATGTGCTTAATTGTTTTAGTACTTGCATATTAGCATAAATCTACATAAATAGTGTATGGGAGACTAATGAAGAATTAGAGTTAATTCAATATCATTACATTCAGTATTTCATGAAACAATCATTTTGTAAAGGACATGTAGTACGATCAAATCTGACCATGATACTTTAATAAATGTGAATTTAATTGTTTACTGAAGTGTCCATGTTTTTTTTTTTTTTTTTGAAAGGACACTAAATTGATCAAAACTGACAGTAAAGACACTTATAATATTACAAAATGTTTTCTAATCAACAAATAACCCGGACAAATGCAGATTTTCACAAAAAAATATGAACAGCACAACACAGTTTTTAACATTGTTAATAATCAGAAATGTTTTGGAGCAAATCATCACGTGACACTGAAGACTGGAGGAATGATGCTGAAAAATCAGCTTTGATTGGAGGAATTATTTACATTTTACAATATATTCGGATAGAAAGTTATTCTGAATTATACAACTTTTTCATTATCTTACTGTAGCTTTGGTGAGCATATATTGTGTAACATTTTACAATAAAATTCAATTCATTCATATTAATTCATGCTTTAGGCATCACACGTCGAAAAAAAAAACATGTATCAAACTACATTAGTGTTCATTTATTAATATACCATTTTCCATTCATTCTTGTTCGATCATACCACATAAAACCAATTGTGTGATTAAGCAATTATATTTAATTGAACATTGCATGCATATGTAATGAACACCAAAATGCAATTAAATATCGTGCATTGCTATTTCATGTTATTGCATGGTACTTCATTAATCTTAAGAACTTGTAATGCATTCTATGTATTCTTATGAAAGCACTGCATCAATGTTTTCTACTTATAACCAACTGGTTCTCAAATGTAATTTGCAAAGTCCCTGCAGCCATATGGCAATTATCTTCTATAAGAGACTGAAAAGGAAAAGACGCTTGAGTTTGTGAAATGTCAAGGTCACAGTCCTGCACTGCCTTTGCATGTTCAATCCAAACATCCATTAGAAACCAACAGGCCGAATCCAGCAACATCAGCTGCCAATACACCTGCCAGCCCCAGACCACATTCAGTACCCAATAAAACCTAAATTACATTTGATTGTTCTGCTCGTACGTAAAGTTTCAGAAATGCATCCAACGGCATTCATTTCGCATTTAGAGGTCTAATAAAAAGTCTCTTTTTAACAGCAGTGGGTAAAGTTTTCCAACACATACATCTAGCTTTTCATCATCGCAAACCCGCCGACTGTTGCGAAGGATGACAACATCGCAAACAAAACAGGATGAAACGCTCAGAAAGAATCTGTTGTTTCAAGTGGAGCTAGATGAAAATGAGTCCGCGGTGATAAATGGCCGAATGAATTTGAACACTGTGAGATATTCCCCGTGTGCGCGGTCATCCTGACTAATGTGACATGACTGGAGAAGTTTAAAGCTCACAGTCAATCACCGAGAAGCTAATTCTAATTCTTGTGTACGTTTCCATAATCCATCATAATCCACGAGGGAGCAGTTGTTATAATCAAGAGACAAATTTCTGTTTGCCTGCTGCCAAAAATAATTTAAAAAAGCAACTGTGAAAATGAGCTCTCCAGCTAAATGATGAATTAGACTCTCTGTGAGAACCGAGTTCTCCTGGGTTACCAGCAGCAACTGCAAATAGAAGTATTTCCACGCTCTTTTTTTAAAGCCACACTTCCTACAGAATCTAATATGTACCTCTGAGAGATTCTTTGACCTCAGTTTTCATGCGATCCATTGATTTGGCTCTTAAAGTCAAGCTCTGCGACTCTAAATGCACATTTGAGACTGATCTGACCTCTAGGGTTAAACAAGTTTTTGACTGAAGCCTTTCATCAGAAAGCACAAACGACCCAGTTCTTCTGTAAGACTATTAAAACTGGTATATAACTACACAACTGACACGTCTGTGCTTTGACAACTTCTGACACATTTCTGACATCTTAGCTTTGAAAGATGGGGTTTTATTTTACAAGGTTAGAAACTCAAACCCAGCAAGAAGAGATACATGATTTGGAAAAGGGGAAAATGATAAAAAAATATATTTTATATTTTATATATATATATATATATATATATATATATATATATATATATGTTATAGATAATAATAATAATAATAATAATAATAATAATAATAATAATAATAATAATAATAATAATAATAATAATAATAATAATAATAATTATTATTATTATTATTATTATTATTATTATTATTATTATTATTTGTATTATTATTATTATTATTATTAGTGTCATTATTATTATTATTTTACTAAATAAAAATACAAAGTTAAACAAAAGCAAAATTTGAAATATTACTACTGTAATGTTTCACTGTAAACTCAAGTACACTGAAAGGATTTGTGCTAGAAATTGTCAGAAATTTCTAAACTTTATTATTTATTCTAAGATATAATTTATATTTACAGAGAATATGCATGTATTTCATTGAATTAAACGAATTGAAGTAAACTCATTTCTAAATTTACAAAAATAAATACTAAAATAGCATTTTATTTCAAAACATACTTCAATAATCTTCATTTACTATGTTTTTTACTATTATTTACTACTATTATTTTCATTTTTAAAAATATTTTTTACAGTGTATTGAACAAAAGTAATGGCAATTTAGTTTTACATTGCAAGTGTTAAAATACAATACTAATATTTATGGCTGTCTAAATTTCATCATTTTCAATTGTTACAAAAAGCACTTTTAAATTTTGGTTTTATTATTATTATTTACATTTATATTTGCATTTACATTTCTCCATTTAGCAGACACCTTTATCTAAAGCTACTTACAATTATGAAGTAATTAATCTGAGTTATTAAAGTTATTAATTACTAATTTTGCATCCTTACCAGCAAGAAATAAACGTAATAGCTTACAATTTCGCTTTATGGTCAAAATAAGGGAATAAAAATTATCACAGTTTAATTAAAGCTTAAGAAGACAAACATACATTATTTGATTATTTGTATTATTCTTTTTTTTTACTAAATAATAAGTACTATTATTATTATAACTAAGTAGTAGTATATTTAATAACGTTTCGTAGTTATTTTATTATTTGAATTAGATGCATCCAACATGCATCACTTACAGTAAGAAAAGTAAACGTGCATTAAGAAAGTAAACAGGGTCAATTATTAATTTAATGTGCATATTAAATAACATCAGTGCAGTGAAACCCAATCATGTCCAGAGAAAGCAGTCATACTAGCGTGCTCTGAAACATTCGAGTTAAATCAAGACAGTTGTAGCCAAGAGTGTTGAAATCATCATAAGAAAGAATGAAAATGACTCATTAGATCTCCTTCATCCAACATCGCTGCTTCATTTAGGAACGTGTTTTTCCTCCTGCAGTTCACTTTTATAATGCAGTAAAAATTAAATAACACTTGAGAAAAATCAAGGTTGTTCTTTTTAAAGGCCTCGGCAATGAGAGCCATTTCCAGCAAACATCTGGAAGCGAGCAGAACTTTGTTTGTCCGTGTTTATTCTGCTTCTCAAGGAGATGGGCCAAAATGTCTGAGCTTGCCTGGATTTCTGAAAATGAAGGATTTTGAAAAGAAAACGAATCATTACTCGTGGGTCACATCTCCGATCACCTCATCATATTTAGGGTGATTTCTACAGGGGAGCTCAGACGCGGCCAGCGCCTGCATTAAAAGCAGATGAATAGAGCCGGGTTCAAGAAGACTGAAAGAGTCAATGTTTACAGAATATGAATCACTGCTGGATGCTTTTCAAAGATGTTTTTCCAACTTGTGTTCCATGACATTGTGGGAAACTGTGAAGCCGAGGAACACCTGCTCTTCACCAGTAATTAGGCAATTAAGATTTACTTAGTACTAAACTCGGTAACATCAAGCCTTGTTCATGAAACATGAGCGGAGCACATATCTGTGTACATTGTTTCTAAAACTCTGCTTATAAATCACATTTGAATACTACGATAATGTTCCTTGTATTTATATCAGCACCGCTACTGAATCTACAGCACAAAACATACAGAGTGTGTAGAAAGATTCTTCAACTAATGGCTTAGTTTATAATAAACATCCAACAAAATCGTGTAATCTAATTCCAAATGAGCCTTATGTGACTCTTTTTAGAGAATAAAAACAAACACAGAGTAACTAACATTAGTTCAATTCCCAAATAAACCGATGCTAAAACATTTTAGCGAATCAAAACCATACAGTGCAAGCCAGAATCCAAACAAAATACCACCAACTGAGTCTTACGCTATGAGCCAGGTCTTTTTTAGTTAATAAAGTCTCTGAAAATCAATAATAAAAAATTATATGTAAACAAATTTTGCAAGAACAATTATTGTATTATTGAAATTACTAAAATACTCAAGCATTTGGAAATTGAATTGTGTTTCTTTAAACTACTAAGAGTAGAGTTAATTGAACAGTCAAGCTGGAATCATTCATCAGAAGCAGAATTATGATAATTTCATTATGATTCCCATCCTTAAAGGTTAAACCAGAATGATCTTATTAGCTTTGTTTCTTATAATTGGACAATTACAGTTTGTTGTGAGTTTTGCAAAGTTAAAATATGAACAAATAAAACTAATTAAACATGAAAAATGACTACATATTAAGCAACAGTTTAATTTAGTATCATTTATATACTCTTATCATATTGTTTGAATTTAGTTTGAATTTGTTTTTATTTTAATATTTTTACGTTTTCTTTATTAGATTATATTTTTGTCAGTTTTATTTATTTCTATGCAAATGTAATTTACCTTTAGTTTTATTACAATTAAGAAAACTGATATAAAAATAAAACTGTGCTGATAATACTTTTACCTTCTCTTGCAAAACCTTCACCCTCTCTGTTGTTCTGTAGTACCATAGCATAACATAGCATAGCTAGCATAAAATAAAATCTACATTTCTCAAGCTTGCTTTCTAATATAATTGTTTTATATTCCTGGCATTTTGTATTGTGACAATTGTTGGCTAAACCATCATGTAAAATGTGACAATTTCTTATAGCATGTCAGTAGAAGTCATTTTAAATCAGCTGTGGTAATAATCTGTAGTCATTCTGCTCATTTTCCGTAAACGTTAATTGTGCTCACCTTTGTCTTGTTGCTAACTGTCACTGATGAAACCACCAATTGTTGTAAAACTATTCGTTCCCAAACTTTACGCATTTTGTGATTTACGAACCATTTACACAGAACTGTATTCTTCTCATGTTTCATGATCAAGACCCACTGAAGATAAAATCCCTCTGGTGATTTCTGCTTGCAAAACACTGTCAGTGTGAACGCACCTTAAGTGGGGCATTTAGGAACAGCAAGTCAACAGGTTCTTCAGCCTGAGGTGATGACTACTTAAAAAGCCCTCTCAGAATCATCGTTTTCATAATTGCTTTCACACGCATTCACATGAAGGCCTTTAGTTATGTGTACTTAATGACAGCGCTATTCCCTCAGAGCTCCATGCAACCTTTGAGGCTAGGAAAGTTCACACAGGTAAGCACTTTACTCAGAGAGCCTTTGAAAATGAGGCCGTGTGCTTATGCATTAAACATTAAGTCCCTGTAGACAGGGCGAAAAAGAAAAACACTCATTTAATCGAGTCCGTTTTCCCAAGAATTCCAATTAAATATCTAAAATTAAATAAAATCCTTTGCGGCAGTGAAATCATAAAGCCCATCTCTCTCTCTCTCTCCCTCTCTCTGTTTTTAAAGATAATACCAAGTGGCCATGGGAATCTGGCACGACTTTAAACAAGCGGTCGGCTTCTCCTCTGTATTCTGGCTGCTGATTTGAATGTCAGGAGTGATAAAGGAGGGTCGAGAAGGAGGAGATGGACGGAGGGGGAACTAATCATGCAGTCTTCACGCACACGTCCATCGGCCCTAGAGGCCACGTTTATGAACCTCGGTGAAATAAAACACCAGACAGCGGCCCATCACTCTCAAAAACAGCGATTATAATAATAACATGAAGAAACCAGATCTCAAAGTCAGTAAATATGCTAGCAGTGACAACATCACAGATATTAAAGAGAAGCATGTGGCGCTCTGATTTTCAGGCCTGACCCGCAGGCGATACTGAGAAGGAGTTTTCATACGTCTGTTCTTAACAGATGGTTCAGATGATTGACGTTTCCTGACGTACGCGTATACTATTTATTTCCTGCCTGCGTCGGAGCTCGAGGAGAGTGCCAGATTGACTTGCGTTCGGAAAGGCTTCGGCCTGAGTTCAGAGAGAACGTCAATCACACCTCACTGATGACCGCCAGTCTCACTCCTTGCAATTTCTCTGCTATCGCTACTGCTAGCATGTGTATGTAAATCCACAGATAAGACCACATTATACACAACGTACGTTCATGCAGGGATAAACCGGAGATGCTGTCACCAGAATGCGTTTTGGGAAACTGAACAGAATCGTAAAGAGAGAAGACTGTTAATTTTTTAACAGCTCATTTATTCTTCAGTGTCTAGCCGTAATTGTCCGTCAAGTCAGGTTGTCCGCTGCTGCATCTCATAGTTGGGAAAAAAGGGAGGTGAGGTCTTGATTTGAAATTCTCTGTGAAAATATCTCTCATCTTGAGAGGTTCGAAACACATTTCATGTTCACACTATGAAAAAAAAAAATACAATTGATTCAATCAACCACCAAACCACTAATTTAGCTGTCAGATTTGCTGTCTATGAAATTCTAAATACAGTTCTCAGGAGGAAATTGGTAGGCAACCAGCTATTTATCCAATTTTGTGGAAATTATGTATTAGTATCATAATAATAATTAAACAAATATTTCTCTTTACACCAAAATCTCCTTCCTAGCAGTGTATAGCAGCATGATGACATAAAACTGGAGTGAAAGAGTGGACATCTCCTCTAGCTCCTGGCATGAAAGAAGTCACCCTAAGGGTGTCAGTCCTCTTTCAAACAATCCAAGGAAGGTGAAAAATGACAAATTCTATTCACATTGACATGGTTTACTGCATAAAAGTGAACTGTAGTTTACTGTAAGCATAAAAGTAAAAGTTTTGTACACTACTATTAATAATTAAAAAAATTCTTCAAAGAACTGATGCTTCTATTCAGCAAGTAATGTAATATAATTTCTGATGATGTTAATAATTTACAATGTAACTATGTTCTGTCTGAATACTCAATTCTGATTGGCTGGCAGGTATGCATTCAAACTTGAAAGACTCGCAGACATTGCATTACATGTAATTAATTTAAGCAATTTTCATCCCCCTCTCCTTCTCTCTGGATAATTGAATAATGATTAGTATGATTAATAATTATATTGTATTCAAATATTAATTAATGCACTTTGCATTTAGAATGGATGGCTCCTGAAATGAACAAAAGTCCAAAAGTAATCCACACAACGACAGTCCATCAGCGAATGTCTTGTTTGTAAAAAAAAAAAAACTAATTAATAATTAAGATGTTTTAACTTGAAACAAACAATTCTGACCAAAATATGAGTTCATAATCCATAACACTTCCTCCAGTGGAAACGTCCATCTTCTGTTGTCCAAAATCAATCAACAAATTAATTTCCAACTGTTTTGGACTGTTTTTGCATGTTACAGTAACAGTGCTTGATCTGTGCATACTGCTCTCCTGATTCAGACAAGATACTTTTTCACTGGAGGAAACTTTATTATGGATTATGGACTCATCTTGAAGTCTGAAGTTAAAAACATGTTAATGATAGATTTGTTTCCTAAAAATATTTTGGCGTCTCCAGATGTTAATTGATGGAATGGAGTGGTGTGGATTACTGTGATGTTTTTATCAGCTCTTTAAACGCTCATTCTGATGGCACCCATTCACTATAAAGGGTCCATTGGTGAGCAAGTGATGGAGTGCTAAAATTCCCTAATTCTGTTTCTCAAACTCATCTACATCTTGGATGGTCTGAGGGTGAAGACATTATCAGCAATTTTTCATTTTTGAGTGAGCTATGGTTTTTAAGTGCATAGAGTCCATTTTGACCATTCACACATAGGCTAAGATTCAGAGCCCTGATAAGAGCCAAAAAGTTTGTGAAGAGCCTGAGACAACATGTTTTAAATTTCCCAAAACAGCAGCTCGATAATCGTTTCAAGAGACAGATGAGTCTCTGTTTTGAGAGCTGATGTTTGGTGTTTGTTCAGGGGTGGGTGGTTACGGATGATATGAGAAAGCGTGGGACAGACGGAGAGAAAGAGACACAGATCAACACACACACAGCCCGCTGTATCGCTCGCTCACTCGCTCCCTCTCCGCAAATACTCTCATGCTGGAGAAGGTGGGCAGCCGGATGCATGTGGCTTATCCATCTCTCCCAGGGCATGCTGGGTAAAGCTCAACTCCTGCCGGCTGACATAGACCTAAGCCACACAGAGCTCCCGTCTCTCCACGGGGCCACACACACGGACCGGGAGGGGGATTTACTTACTCATATTTAGCTGCGTCCATTGATAAAATCATATGAGAAACTTAAGTGTGGCTTACGGCTGATTCTATCTGAACTGAGCCTGTGTATGCTGGGAGGTTGATTTATGTTAGAGGTCGATGATTGATGTCACGTCCAGCACATACTGGGACTCGGGGTGGATGTGCTGTCATACTGACAGTATGATGCATGGATGAGCTGTTGCCAGGGAAACTAGACTAATGTGGTGCTGCTAAAGGGTCTATATTAACATTAGGTGCAAAAAAGATCCACCAGGAAATAGCATGTATAATTTGTTCAGTTTTCAAATACGTTGTCCCTACTCCAGTTTAATATGCAGACACAACTACAATTTGACTGGAATGGATTTTTAATATTGTTTTTAGTTTCTACTTTGGAATTGTTCTTACGAATTAGCTTATATATATATTAAATGATTATTTTCTGTTTCTTTTTGTTTTTATTTTAGTAAACGTTTCATAATAGTGTTAGTATTTTTAGCACATCAAAGTTTAAGTTAAACTGAACTGGCAAAATTAATAAGTTAACTGAAGTTTATAAGCTGACTATAACTATCCTGTGTGACTGTCGACTAAATCTACTAAATAGAAATATTAGATGAAAACAAACTTTTAAAAAAAAACCTAAAAGTAAATTAGAAATTCTGGGAACTGAACTGAAAGAAAATGAGTTATAAAATAAGCTGAAAATGAGCTAGGAAAATTACATTTTTTTAAGCTGCACACAGGAACATATTTAAAAAGCTAATAAAATGACAAAGGCATATAACAAAATTGCCAAAAAATAAACTATGATTAAAATGCAAACTGAAAATATGAAATTAAAAGCAAACTGAATTTGAATAAATTCTATAGCACGTTTGATATATCATTTTCATTTAATGCAGGTTTGTAGGCCTACTTAAGGTTTCAAGTTTTATAAAACTATCACGTTTTATTTGATACCATTTAATAAAAACTACAAGTTAGAGTCACGAAAAATGCATTTTAGTTTACTTTCAAATGTTTTGTTGCATTCAATTTCATTTGAACTTTCTTTTAGTTTCTGTTTTGGATAATAGCGCTTATTTTGGTTGCTGTGTAACAGAATATGCTGCAGAATAAGCCAACTTTCTCCAGCCAAATGAACTATATCAATCACAACCTAACAAGTTAGTTCACATTGCGGAGCATCGGCACCAGAGATCAGATTTGATGAGGCTGAGAAATAAATGAAAGCCGGTAAACCATAAATCTACGGTATGACCGTTAAACCTTCATACTTCAGGTGTGGTTTATTATAAAGAAAGTATGATATGGAAAATATGAGAGGTTTTTGACAGCTCCTTTAAACAGAGCTCATGTCAAACCATCTGAAAATCCTCTACTGCTCCCTAGCGGAGCACACAGCCGTTACCACTCATGAATTCAGGGAGAGCGAGCTCAGTGTGCGGCCAACCCAACGAGTCTGGCTTGCTGTGCTGTCACGGCACGACAGTGACAAGCTTCCTGTGCTTAGAAGAAACAAGGGTAAGACAGACAACCCGGAAAATGGAAACAAGAGGAAACAGAAGTTCCTTGCTGCTCGGAGTCATGAAGATGTCAAAAAAACACATCATTTACACTGAACGCTATCAAACTGATGAAAGCAGCTACGTTTTCCACCCCATTGCCATCCCAGCGACCTCCTTTAAAAAATAAAATCCCAGAAGACAAACCCGTTCGACTCCAAGAGTGAGAGCCGAGAGTAATTTTCTATCAGGAAGACTGTTTTGGTGACGTCTTTGCTCGGATCATCTCTGTACTTCCCTAATTGGAGTCTACAGGCTTTCGAAGCTCCTGCTTGCATTAGCCGTGTCTCGTCAGCAGTCTCTCCACTGAGGGGACAGTTAAAGACCTATTTCAGCCTAAAAAAAGAGCAGTCCAGATGGTCGAAGACTGCAGCGGATACGTCTTAATCCGCAGAGTAGCATTTCAGGGATCTCTGCCTCAGCCGAGTCGACAGGGCAAGCGCTAATTGGCAGGAGGACGGCTAGAAATAAAAAGGGACATCAATGAAGTAACGAGGTTGACGGCGTACCTGACAGTGAGGATGGGGGTTTGAGCAGCCCATCATGGCTCCTTTATTCTCGAAGATCTGAAACACGAAAGAAAAAATCATTACGTGCTTTCAAAGAACTCAGACATAACAAGCCACGGCAAACTGTATACAAGTGTACAGAAACACACTCAAACAGACAGGTGCAGACAAAACACACACTCTGTTATTGAGACATGAAGAGATCAGAGCACATGTTGCTGTTTAAAAGGAAACATCCTGTCGAAGGGAGTTTTAAGACTTCCTGGCACCTCCCTCAAGGGCGATTCGAGCAGGATCTGCCCTTGACTACTCCACTTGATAAATATTGACTCGGCTAAAGTCGCCGCTCTTCAGGGTCTGTAAATCGCAAAGATGAGGCAGCACACATGCTCTGATGTGTTTAACAGAGAGGAGATAACCACCGGTGTTAACCGAGGAGTTCGCTAACCGGGATAAACTGCAAGAAATGTAGAAACGGCCCTGGAGATGCTTCTCGAATTGAACCTTGCTGCACCTAAAATAATGATTTGCTGTTTCAAGACAATCGCATGCAATTATTTTACGAGGTGGTGAATTTGTATCACTTCATACAATGTGATTTTTACAGAATCACACGGTTTACGAAAAACAAGCAACTAAGGGACCGATTAACTTAACAAATTAGCGTTAGAGTGCAATTCTATAAAATCCTGCGGGTGATTTACTAACAATCCTCACATGAAAGAACACAGACACATCCAGATCATCTCCATAATGACCAAGAGCAGCGCAAATTACTGCCTGCTTTAAGACATGCGTTTTGGCTGTTAAATAATGCCGCAAATACCAGTGAATTGATGAGTGCGAATATTAGTAAATCGTGTTGCGTGATTCATTTAAATACTCTCCTCCCATACATTTTAAGATTAAAATTAAATTCTTACCAATGCATATTCAATAAGGTGAGTCGCAAAAATAACGGTCCATGACTTTTCAGTGCTAATTTACCACTGGGTGTCTAAATCCAGACAGTAGTTTTTAAATGTTGAATGAGTGTTTGCGCTGACACATTGTGATAGTTAATCTAGCCCTATACCTCTAAACCTAACCATGTGTGGCGCATAACGGTGGCAAGATTGTATTTAAATGCTAAATATACATGAATGCCATCACAATGTCATAATTTCGAGTGGGAAAAACTATGTTTTCTTTAAGTCATGAGCTGCTGAGGTGGTGGCATGTAAGTGAGAAAATACATGAGGTGCAATACATACCGTGACTCTACTGATGGCAAATTTGATCAAATAAATGTTTTTGTTTTTGTTATATAAAAAAAAAAAAAAACTAGCTAAATTGAACGTACAAAATGCAACAGTATTGTAGAATATACACTGCCTGCCCCCTCAAAAAAAATGAAATAAATAAAAGTCATTATTTGGAAAATTAATAAGATAATAAATTTAAAAACCTGAATGGATTTTTTTTTATTATTATTTACAAATTTTTTGCAAGGCAATGTGTAATGATTGAATTTACAGCACCTTCAGAAATTTCATAAAATCACAAAAAAAGCAAAAATATAAACTTAAAAAGGCGATTATAAAGGTTGCTCCAGCCAAAGTGACTTGCACACAGCATAAGCAGATGGCACAAAAAAAAAGTGATTGTACAAATGAATTATCCACCAAATCACCAAAATGTAAAATAGTTGCACATTTCCAATGAGCGTGTGTTGATTTGTTTGCATGTGCATCTTTCAACAAATTACTGAAGAAAATGTTCATTGGAAAAAGGTTTTTGTGGGGAATTTTCAACACTGATAATGAAAGCAATAAGAAAAAAGGCATGTCATGGACCTGTTTTTAATTAAGTTAACTTTCTCACATCAAAAAAAAAAACGTTACAGCACATTGCGTTCTAACTTGACATGGCATTAAAAAAATCTACAAAAACAAGTAATTTGTCGCAACACATGCAAGACCACACAAAGCAATCAGAACATATTTTAATGTTTAAATATGCAGCTGTGTAGAATTACTGTATAATTTGAACCAATAGGATTTCACAGTGTGGACTCAAAATGCTTGTCACAGGCCCAGGTTTGGACACGGTGTTAAGTTACAGATTCGGTGTCCCTGGAGAAACCTGAGGTTGGCACTGTGCCGTAATGCTGTAAGTCTGCAGCAATGCTAGCTCAGCAAAAGAACTGAAAGTGTTTCCTTTTGCTATGAATACATAGATACATGCACTAGAGCAACCTTGTGAACCATAAAATGACAGTCTATAGGAGGTGTGTCCAATCCTGCTCCTGTAGGGCTACATGTAGAGTTTAGCTCCAGCTTACCTGCCTGGACGTTTCTACTGATACTGAAGATCTTCATTAGCTGGTTCAAATTTGCTTAATTGGGGTTGGAGCTAAACTCTGCAGGAAGGTGGCCCTCCAGGAACAGGATTGGACGGACACCCCTTCCTTATGAAGCCTAATGAACTTTACACCGTCACCTTATACAGGTGCATATTAGTACTTTAGAGTAGTAATAAGCACCCCGAAGTAGGGTGCTATGACATCCACTTTATTATTATTATTTTTTTAATTCTTCCCAAATTCAGTAAAAAAGAAAGAAAAAAAAAGAAAATATGGACTTTTTTAATAATCAAAAAGCATGTCGGGAAATCATCGCACTTACACAATTGTTTACTAAACGTTTAGCAATATATATATATATATATATATATATATATATATATATATATATATATATATATATATATATATATATTTTAGTATCCTGTGAAATTTTAATAACAGAAACATATTTATGTCACAGTTTCTTAAAGTTAAGCTTCTTAGCTTCTGTGTGTGTATACACATTAGTACAATGATACAAAATACAAAATGCTCATGCAGTGACTCTCTCAGAGTAGCTGGAGATGAATTTCATGTGTTCATGTCGTCCAATGAGACGCCAGAGGCTGAAAACACCACGAGCATCACGCAGGCTTCAAGCCAAACAAAGGCATGCAGAACATTTAAATAGTCTTTTTGCAGTTTAATATTCATATACACTAGTTTATATCGCTTCTTTTATTTTATATGTACTGACCTACTTTTTTTTTTTTTTTTTTCAGACAAAATTTGACAAACATTATTTAGCAAATTCCATTTTAGTGACATGATTCCATCCGTGTTTTAATTCCACATCACAGAAATCATAGGGCTCTACTTAAGGTACTGCTATAAACCTTTTAGGTGTAATTAGGGTACTAAGTTACTTCTTTTAAGATAGTTCTATCTCTAAAAGTAACATTTTTGCTTCTTTTTTTCTGAGCTTGTACAGACACAAGCAAGCGAGCACCACAAGAATGCAATCCCTTCTCAAGTACAGTTCAGTGCTGATAGCTTTGATAGCATAATCTGTTCCAAAGGTGAATGGAGGTCTTACAGGTTTGGAACGACATGGGGGTAAGTGACTAATGACATTTTCATTTTGGGGTGGAGTATCCCTTTAATGACCGAATTCTCATTTGAGGGTAAATTAACCCTGTAACTGATGGCACTGCTCTCCTTGATAGTTTGTAGCTGTTATGTATCGTACATCATTAAAAGTACATTATAAAAGGTGTTGGTACACAGCCATATCTTTAATGTATATTGGATTCCTGCACTCCAGGAGAATACACTTTTCTTGTTTTATTTGGTATTGGATGTGTTCTATGCTCCTTTGGAGTCAATGAGTGTCCTCCTTTATTATTTATCAGTTTGTGGGAAAACTGGAGAACTAGTAGTTGGTTTGTAAGGACAACTGTTGTACACATTTATTTATTTATTTCTCATAGCAGTTTTAAGTCAGTTACATAAAAATAAAAAGTTGAGTGGACTAATTGAATTCCAAAAAATAAGACTCATTACCCCTAGTGTGGGACAGTGGGTGCAATAAAACGTGCAAGTTTACTACTGAAAAGCAACTAGTAAGACACTAAACAAAAAGCACAGACTGTACCAGTAATGACTGGACAAGTTCCATACAGTTAAATGAAGGTTAGCCAGTCCTAACAGAGGCCAATAATCTATTAATGTTAAGGAATAGAAGAAAAAAGGGTGGAAAATAGTCATATAAAACTAAATTATAACTGTTTGCGGCATATGAAGTATAACTAACATTATAAGTGGACTTCAGAGAAAAACATAAAATGATAAAGTGTGTAGGATTCTGTACCTTTAAGCAGAAAACCTTCGTTAAACTGAATCTATAGTCTGTCAAAAAGAGGCTCAGAAACTCTCTCACGCTCATAAGTTAACTATCTTTTGGCACAAACATCTTAATTCACTGCATTCATATCCCTGAACCCGTTTGAAGTGCTCCATTATTCCCCGGCAGGAGCATTAAAGTGTCCAGAGAGGCCAGAGGAGTGCTCCACACTGCCTGCCATTGATCAGCACTGAGACACCCTGACTGAAGAACATCTCCCAATTGATCCAATTAGTGCTGATGAGGAGGACTGGGACAGGACCCGATCGAGCGCTGTCCCTGCCTCCGTCTCCTTTAAACACACACTCTTATGCAGTCACATCCCCGTGACTCCACGGCTTCTAGAGAGAACGTTCCTTTAGGCAACAAATGGTGCAAATGTTTCATTAAGTTGCTACGCCCCCCAGAGAGTCACAGTGAGATAAATGTCTGTTATTTTAAGATGAGTCATGTGTCTTAAGGCTGAGTTTTAGTGCAGAGTAAATTAAAATGCTTTGCTTGTGAATGCAAGGTAACAGGTGTACCAAAAAAAAAGAAGAAGAAGTGAGAGGACGTACGAACCTGCACCCACGTGTACTCAGCCCCCAGCTCTACGATCAGATCTGCCCACTTGTCAATCACTTTGCGGATCTCTGCGGGCGTCATGAGGGGGAGGGTGATGTCAGACCGGGGGTGGAAACACATGACCTTACTGAAAACAAACACACAAGATTCGTTTAAAACGTCTTCTTAACAATATTTTGGATAGATCTATGTCTGTCTGTCCATCCGTCTATCCATCCCTCTATCTATCCGTATATTTATCCATCTATCGATCTATCTATCGATCTGTCTGTCTATCCATCCATCCATCCGTCCGTCTGTCTATCTATGTATCATCCATCCATCTATCCATCCATCTATCCGTCTATCCATCCGTCTATCTATCTATCTATCCATCTATCCATCTATATATATATCTATCCATCCATCCATCCATCCATCCATCTATCTATCTATCTATCTATCTATCTATCTATCTAACTGACTACTACTATCTATCTATCTATCTGACTACTATCTATCTATCTATCTATCCGTCTATCTATCTATCTATCTATCCGTCTATCCATCCATCTGTCAATCTATCCGTCTATCCATCCATCTGTCAATCTATCTATCTATCCATCCATCTGTCAATCTATCTATCTATCTGACTACTATCTATCTATCTATCTATCTATCTATCTATCTATCTATCTATCTATCTATCTATCTATCTATCTATCTATCTATCCGTCTATCCATCCATCTATCCGTCAATCTATCTATCTATCTATCATCTATCTATCTATCTATCATCTATCTATCTGACTACTATCTATCTATCTATCTATCTATCTATCTATCTATCTATCTATCTATCTGACTACTATCTATCTATCTATCTATCTATCTATCTATCTGTCTATCCATCCATCTATCCGTCAATCTATCTATCTATCTATCTATCCATCTATCTCACATTTCTCCAGCAGTTATGATCTAAGCAGCATTCATCATAAAACATACAGTAGATGTTACACTTCACCTTTGAAAATCATCCCGACAGAGTTATGAATAAACACATAGTGTAATTATGTCAGCCCTGAATGAAACCCAACAGCTGTGCAAACTTCCCAAACTCTCCTCTTTCAGGCTTTATGTGGGGCAGCCAGTTCCCTCTATTAGGCGTCCTTGACTTGTTTGCGCCTGGAGCGCTATTCTTACTACTTTGAAAACAATGTCAGATCCCAGTGCATTAGAGTTGAGCGTCAGTTGGCAGGGTGTGTGTGTTTGCGGCCTGCTCTGCTAATTAGATGGTTTCACACACAGGTGCTGTTTCAGAGCTCCGTCTGTACCTCCTGGGTGTCTGTAAAGTTCTCTTCTGCCTTCAAAAATAGTGCATAAAATGGTCCAGTGTGGAGGAGATAAAACTGAAATCTCTAGGGATCAGAGAAATCAGGGTAAGAGACAATCTAATGGTGTCTCTCCCTTAAAACATGTCCATGTGATGATCACTGCTCACATACTGTATAATGGGCCTGAATGACTTTGTACAAAGACTTGTCTACCTCTGTCACTTCTTTGAGGACTGCACCACCTAGTGTTAACAATATGACACGACCAGAAAGAGAAAGGGGAATACAATTTTTGACAAATTATTGTACTGATTAGTCTTTAGCCTGCTGGTATAATCAAATTATTTTTCAGCTAAGAAGTTGGGAAATTTAAAAGCATTATACAACTCAAAATCGTATATTATGTATGATGTATACATTTAAATATTTATGAATATAAATATACATATTAATATTATTACTTGTATAATATTAACAGAAACTATTAGCTTTTCTAAATACAACGTTTAAATGCTTAAATACAAAAATATAAATTAAAAATATCAAAAAATTCAATCAAAATGATGAAGCAATAAAATGTAATACAAAAACTAAAAATGACAACAACAACAAAAAAAAGGATATTTAAAATATAAATTATGAAAATGTAAGAAATTCTAAATTAGGATCAAAAATACCTAAAATAAAAAATAGATAAAAGACAATGGTATTTTTGTATGACTGTAAGTGAACAGCCAGTACATTGTGTAAATTGTTATTTAGCAGACATTATCCAAAAGACTGTAAGTGCACTTACCATGAAGTCACTTTTAAGCATTCAAACGTTTTAGTTACCAGCCCAGATTTTTTAATAACTCAAGTCACACTGTTAAAGATATACCAAAACACAAAACCAAAGTAAGAATATGAAAAACTGTGATTTCATAAATAACAATACATAATACACTAACAAGCACGATGCTGATAAAGCCTTGATTTGACTCAAACTCATTGCTACAACATTTAGTTATTTCCTCTCAGCTAACGTTTTCCTGAGGTGATGCCAGCAGAATCAATTTCTACACACAGTGTGATTAAACTCTGGGAAATAGTTTATTAGCAGTGCTACAGAGGGACCATGAGCCACAATAACAGAGATAACGCACTGTGCTGCAAAATATCCCTCAGTGCTCTAATCTATGGCTATCTGTGTTAATGTACCAGAGCGATAAGCAGTCAGTTCTCAGTCCCACACACACACGACTTCAAACCAACCACACCCACTTCTCCTTCTGTCCCCTCACTGAGGCAAAAGTATCCAAACTTCTCCTCTCCAGCCATCCTATAACATGCCCTCTAGACCCAATCCCTTCACACCTCCTCCAAGCAATCTCCCTTACACTCTTAACAGCACTCACACACATCATCAAAATATCTCTCCTCACAGGCAGCTTCCCCACTGCATTCAAGCAGGCTTGGGTAACTCTACTGCACTAAAAACCTACATTAAACACTTCTCTTACAGATAGCTACAGGCCTGTCTCTCTCCTTCCATTCATAGCGAAAACCCTCAAAAAGAGTTATTTTCAACCAGATATCATTGTTTCTTTCACAGAACAACAAACTGGATGCTAACCAGTCAGGTTTCATGAGTGGCCATTCAACAGAGACTGTACTACTGTCAGTCACGGAGGCCCTGGAGATTGCAAAATATGATTTCAAATCATCAGTTCTTATTCTGCTGAATCTATCTACTGCTTCTGACACTGTCGATAATCAGATCCTTCTGTCTAACCTCTCATCACTGGGCTTCACAGCGATTCCACTTCGCTGGTTTGAATCATATCTTACTAATAAATCGTTAAGGGTGGCCTAGGGAGGGGAGGTATCCAAAGCACATCAACTTGTCACTGGGGTTCCTCAGGGATCACTTCTAGGACCCCTCCTCTTCTCCATATACACGACATACACGACGGTCCCATCATACAGGCACATGGCTTCTCTTACCATTGCCATGCTGATGACACACAGCTCTATATCTTATTTTAACCAGATGATCCAACAGTAGCTGCATGGATCTCAGGCTGTCTAGCGAACATCTCGGCATGGATGAAAGAATATCACTTACAGCTCAACCTGGCAAAGACTGAGCTTCTTGTCTTCCCTGCCACTCCAACTCTACAGCATGATTTTTCCATCCAGCTAGGCTCAATCTTGCAGGTTTGCACTGCACAACATCAGAAAGATCAGGCCGTTTCTAATGCAGCATGCTGCACAAATTCTTATCCAGGCCCTTGTCATTTCTAGGTTGCACTATTGCAATGCTTTGTGGCTGGACTTCCATCAAGCACACTCAAACCTCTTCAAATGATTCAGAATGGCTCAGCACCCACCTACTTCCACTCACTACTACAAGTCTACATCCCCTCCAGAAGTCTGAGATCCGCTGGTACCATCACAGAGAGGCTCAAAATCACTTTCCAGAACATTCTCGTTCAACATTCCTGGCTGGTGGAATGATGTTCCCACCTCTATCCGAAAGCTGAATCACTGAAAATTTTCAAACAACAGCTGAAAACTCATCTGTTTCTAAATTACTTGACTTCATCTTAAAAAACAAACAAACAAAAAACTCTTCTTTATTTATTCCTTTGTTTTCTAGCTTGTACTTATTTGAACAATGTCTAAAACTTGGTATTACGAGCACTTCCTGTGTCTGTTTGCCTCTTTAAGATTAATCACTTTATGTATCTCTAATTATAAGTTGCATTGGATAAATGCGTCTCCAAAATGACTAAATATAGATGTAAATGAAAAAAATAAATAAATAAAAATATATACTGTTATAAGGAAAATGAAGAATAATATAAAATAGGGAGGGTGGCATGGACCTGGTTAAAGATCTGGGCGAGTAAGGACCAAGAGGAAAGAACCTACTGTAAGTTTCTTTGGATAAGCATCTTTTAATCCCCCTTTTTTTGTTGTTGTTGTTTGTTTGTTTGATGCCAAAGATCCCCCAAATGTGATGATCCCCTTCCGAGGGAACCCCCCAAAAAATAGATGCATCTATATAATTTAATCTTATAAAGATCTATTATTATAGCTGTAAAAGGGTATCTGGAAAATATTTACTTTCTATTAATTTGATTATTCCCCCCCCCCCCAACCATTTTGACTAAAATGTTACATTTATAAATCTACAGACACAGAAAATTATGGTTGTGAATGAACAATTGCAATTGATCAGATGATTTTCAAAAAGACTTGTGAAAAGGAAAATTAAATAATTCCAAATAATAACTTTTTTATTTATTATTTCAATTTATTTGTTTGTTTATATAAAATGCATTTATCAGTTTATTTATTCATTATTTATTTATTTACTTAGTTATCTTTAACTTTATAAATAAATGTATTTATTTGAAGTTATTTATTTATATCAAATGTATTTATTTATTCGTTATTTGCATTTATGTTATAAATGTATTTATTTATTTATTTGTACTACATAATAATCATTTGCTTATTAAATATTTATTTTTCATTTGTTTACACTCTGTCACGATTTTTTTTTTTTGTCTGTGGAATGACCTAGTACTCGCCTAGTGGCTTCGATTATCATAGTTGTTTACATTATCATATATCTGCTCATTTAGAAAAGTAACCGCACACCTCTCTGTAACAAGTCACACAATTTATAAAATCCTTCTTCTCTTACAAACAGTGCACAATGAGACTCATGCCTAATCTGAATATTTAGGCTTAAGCGTTGTTTGTTAACAGTAACGCCAGCAGTACTAGTTGGTCATTTTCGTTCTTAAAAGAAGAAGAAATAAACTGTTCTCACCAAACACCTCTGGCTGCTTTGCTTTGGAAAAGTGGATGATGATCTGATCCTAGAACCAGTAATAAAACAGATGATCAGCAAACTGTTAAAACATTGAAATGAAATGCTTCACTAGCATACAGATCATAGTTGCACATTAAATGTTTTACAATTACACCCAGCAGGAAGTTAGCAGTAGATATGACTCTGAACTAAAGTGAGGACTGAATGGGACGGTAGATCATACCGGGATCTGGAGCGTCAGGCTGGAGAGCAGGGAAATCATTGTCAAACATGAACGTGCTGTCATACTCAGGATTCACCTGCAATAAAACAGAGGAAAACATCCCTGAGCGCTCTCTCTCCTTCAGTTTGCTCTTCCTCAGCTTGACATAATATCCGATTAGACAAGATGCTTCCAGCCAAACGGATATCTGAACAACGTGAAAAAGTGAGTTCAAGAACTAATCTGAATGTGAAGTAGCCTGGCAACTTTCTGTATTTAATTAATCATTAAATAATAATGTCCAGGAATGAGAGAGTCAGCCAGGAACATTCGTCAGGCTTAAATAAACTATGCCAGTGAATATCCATCGCTGTATAACTCACACGGGCAGATGGAGAGAAATGTACGTTCAAGGAAAGGATATCACCGCATTTTTCTGCTTAGTCAGAGAATGCAGACACATCACTTTCCACAGAGAAGACACTTTCATCTGTCTTCGTATAAAAAGCTCCCATGATGCCGCAGGCTGAGCCAGAGGTGTCAACAGCCTATAACTAGAAGCTCATGAATGTTTAAAATCCTGTAAATGGACCGTTTTATAACAATCTGATAAGTCTCTATGACATTGCAAGGCTTTGACAATGCTGCATTTATTTGATAAAAAAAATGAACATAATAATAAGTGAGATAGTATTACAAATGTAAAATGACTGTTTTCTATATATTGTTAAAATGTAATTTATTCCTGTGATCAAAGCTGAATTTTCAGCATCATCATACTCCAGTCTTTAGTGTCACATGATCCTTCACAAATCATTCTAATATGCTGATTTGCATATTATTATTGCACGAGCAGAAAGGACAGTGAAGATCTCTTGAAGAAACAGAACAAACTGAGACAGACTCAATCCAGAAGATCTGTGGCAACGTCTCCAAGATGCTTCAAGAAACTACCTGCAAAGCTACAGTACTGTTAAAAGTACTAGCCGTCTTGCTCACCTGTCCATTAGCCCTCACGCTGCCGGGACAGAGGGGGTTGTGTGGGTCGTGTCGAGGGATGTTGTCCTCTGGGGGTTTCTCCACCTGTCCTTTCCACGGACGCTTCATCCGGTGAGCCGAGACCAGAACCCAGGAGTCCCGCAGGGGATTGTACCTTAAATGCTGATGCTCTGAAACAAAGTCAAGAATCATGTGAGATTTGATTCGAAAGGTAACAGGCAGAACTTTGCCACTCAGTGTGTTCATTTCTAAATCACAAACCACAAATAATCTTTTTATAGTCTTTTTAAAAGAGCTTGTAAATTAATTTTGCAGGACAATTTGACAGTTTAAAACAAACATAACTATCATAAAATGAAATCCCAAGTAACCTATACTTATTTTAAAGCATTGTGATAAACAATAGCATTTATAAAAAATACTAAAAATTTATTTTATTTTAGAATGACTCTTAAAGTGAACTAGTAATATGAGTTTGAACCATTTGAACCGCTTCATTGACCAACTGTCCAAACGAACCGATTCGGTAAAATGACTCGGACTTCCCACCGAATCACATGAATCACATGATCCGCTTCCAGCCGTCACGTGACTCATCTATCAACTAGAACATTTTCAGCGGATTCAAATCAAAGGAATAGTAACAAAAACTGATTATTGCATGGTATTTAAGTTTTCTCTGTGAATCACGCAGAGTTCAAAGCTTAGAACATAAATATACACAAGTGTCAACATGTCAAAACATTCCTTACCTTTAGGATCAAACGTGGGTTTACTGAAACTGTCCATTTTACTGCTTAATATAATCTCCCGAGCTTACGAAATATATCCGATCACAGTCACGGGGATTTTAACATGAATCAATTGATTGTTTCTTTCTAGAGGTGCAAGTTTTCATTTGACCTCCCTCCTTAAGAGCCTCACGTGAACAGTGCTGCGCAAATAAAACGCAGTACTTGGCTTCTAAAGATGAATAAACCGAACTGTGCTGGCACTGTTTACAGGCTCCCCGAGAACATTAATAATACCACATACATAAATACATGCATTTCTTCGATATGTTTCACTGTATCAATAAAAGCTGCTTTGTGTATTTTGCGTATTTTGGTGGTTTATTGATGATAAACATGCACCGCCTTCTTCCGTGTAGCGCCCTGAGCGATTTCATTGGACTAGAACTCCCCGCTTGTGGCACCCGATTGGTTGCCACCGACGTGACGTCACCTCGCGTCATCGCCCGTCACCTGTCGTGTGTGCAATCATGCTGTGCGTCTGAATGAAGTCTTGTTTAATGTCTTTCGCAATCTTAGTCAGCGGTTTACTTTCAAACAGTCGTTTTTACCCGGTTTAAGATGTCTGTAATACGCTTTATTCTAAAAACGGTGGTGGTTCTCGGGTTTCTGGCGTTGACAGTTCAGTTTATAAGATACTGGATGGCAAATAAACAGTATGTCTTTACAAAAGAAGATGTTGCCAGGGTAGCCAAACAGTATGCAGGTGAGTTCTATTCTGAAGTCACATCTGTTGACATGATGTTGCAGTAATTCTTGTTCTTCCTAGCAACACAAAGCTTAAAAGTTGTATTCAGATAGTTATATTGTCTGTCTAAAAGAGTTGTTTAAAATATATTTTGAGCTAATAGCACATCTAATAACATAACTCTCCATTAATGACTCTTCCCAGCTTGTCAGTTGTCTGATAGATGTGTAAACCCAGTCAAACTGGATGTGTGATGTGTGTGTGTGCGTGTGTGTGTGTGTGTGTGTGTGTGTGTGTGTGCCTCAGGCCAGGACCACGAGCAAGCCTTCTCTAAGGTGGTGCTGGAGCTGAGGAAGAGGTACCCGGGTCACATCCTGCCCGATGAAGACCTGCAGTGGGTGTTTGTGAACGCAGGTGGATGGATGGGCTCCATGTGTCTGCTGCACGCCTCTCTCACAGAGTATGTGCTGCTGTTCGGGACGGCCGTGGACACAGGCGGACACTCGGGTGGGTCAAGAACATCTCCAGGGCATGTGTGTCCTCAAAATTAAAAGAAAGGAAGAAAAAAAAAATCAAAAATAAAGAATACTATAGGATCGTATGACTTTTTGCACTCCAACATTATTATTTTTTTAATATTTATTACTAAGTTCGAATTAACTTGTTGCAGAATAATAATAATTGAAAACAATTGTGTACAGCTGTATTGTATAGAATATAAATTAGTACATAATGTTTTACTCTAATGCTGTAAAAAAAACTATTGATAATAATCACCATCAGCAATAAAGGGAATTGAAAACAAAAACTAAAGAAATATTTTTAAATAAAAAATGGTCATATGATCTTAATAGACAAAATATGTCAAATTTTTTCTATTCCCAATTTCTTTCTTTTTTTTGGTGGTGGAGGTGGTGTTTTACCTTAGCTCTTAACTAAAATGAAGTAAGTTGAAATATTACTACAATTAATAGGACTATAAAACTAAATTTTTCTAATTCATTTATTTATTTATTTATTTTTCATTTTTTACATTTTAGTAATTTATTGACAGTTTAAATTGTATGTGTAATTTGAAACTGATCTATAAAATATTAATATTAGATGAAAACATATACTTAAAAAATTTAATGAAAAGTGATAAATATAGGTTAAATCTATCAAATAAAGATACATAGAAATATCAAAGTCCAAAATATAATAATAATAAAAAAAAAAAAAAAATATATATATATATATATATATATATATATATATATATATATATATATATATATATATATATATATATATGTGTGTGTGTGTGTGTGTGTGTGTGTGTGTGTGTGTGTGTGTGTGTGTGAACTAAAATTTAAGTGAAAACTAAACATATAAATACTTTATATAAATAATTATTAAATGACTGAAGTAATAAATAATGACTACAAATATAAATAAGTCCATTTCGAAATTTTGTTGGCATATCTTGGTGTATAAATAATTCTAAAGCAACACTGTTATAATTGTACTTATTTGTGACCCTGGACCACAAAACTAGTCATAAGGGTTGATTTTGTTGTTGTTCTTGTTTGTTTTGTTTTGTTTTGTTAGTATATGACAATATTTAGACAATATTAAGATACAACTTTTTGAAAATCTGAAATCTGAGGTTGCAAAAAAAATATTTTGAAAAACCATTACCTTTAAAATTGTCTAAAAAATTAAGTCCTTAGTGATGCATATTACTAATCAAAAATAAAATTGTGTTTGAAAAGGTTTTGATATATTTACGGTAGGAAATTCCCAAAAATATCTTCATGGAACATGATCTTTACTTAATATCCTAATGATTTGTGGCATAAAAGAAAAATAATTGATTTTGACCCATACAATGTATTTAACTGTGCTACTTATGAGTAGTTTAAGATTTATGAATTATTGTGATAAATTAAGATCTTGAAAAAAACAAGATCTACACATGGATATTTATGAAAAGGTAAAAGAACCAACATCATGCCTTACTTCCCAAACGAAAATAACCGTGAAGCATATTTTATTGGATTCCACTGTTTAGAGGTGTGTCTTACTGATTTATTTAAAAATGTATCACCTGAATGTATTTTATATTTAAAATTTTTGTCTAGTGTACATCTGAAATGTCTTTTATAACCTTTTGTGAATTGTGTACCTTGTATAATTTATTCAGAGATCGCCATAAAAGTATGGCATAAAAAAGTGGAAAGATAGATAAATAAATAACGCACATTTTTTTCCCCCACATCATATGTGTGCTCCAACAGTAAATGCAGCAATGCCACCAAATCTGGCTGTTTTTCCACATTAGGGTGTCTTGTATTCTCACGTTCCTCCTTCAGGTCGTTACTGGGCAGAGATATCAGACACCATCATTTCTGGGACCTTCAGGCAGTGGAGAGAAGGCAGCACTAAAAGCGAGACGTACTATCCAGGTACAGCCAGCACACGTCTCATCCGCACACACACACACACACGTGAGTCTGACGGTGGGGTGAAGCCTGTGTTTGTGGTGGCAGGAGACACGATCGTGCACGCGGTGGGAGAAGCCACGTCAGTGCAGTGGAGCGCCGGGACCTGGATGGTGGAGTACGGCCGAGGATTCATCCCCTCCACGCTGGGCTTTGCTCTGGCCGACACCGTCTTCAGCACACAGGACTTTCTGACTCTGTTTTATACTGTACGTGTTTATGTGAAGAGTATGATCCTGGAGGCTAGCACTTTCCTCACTGAGACCGGCGTCCTCTGAAACACACACACACACACACACACATCTCTGAGTTATTCTGATGACTGACCACAACATCAGCTGTGCGTCTGCCACACCCTGGATCTATGGAAAACACTTCTTGTGATTACTTTTCCAATGATTGAAGTTTTATTTTCCGTACTGTACAAAGAGTTTATTAGATGACTTTTCTAAAAGTGAAACACAGTTGTGGTCAACACAGTGTTTGTTTGAACGTGGCAAGATGTTTTAGCAGCTCCATACTGTCTTTAAACGGTTATTACGAGGTATGGATAAAACAATCAAAAGGTAGCTTCCTGTATTTCCAGATCACACTCTTTTCACATTAAATATACTAATGAATATTAATTGTTCCTTTATTTTTCATGAGATACATTGTTCAGAACTGATCCGTCTCCTGTTCAGCCCGCAGTCGCTCCAGAATAAACCTATTAATTGGTATTGGTGAAGTCTTTTATTTAAAGTTATTTAGAAATTATTTTGTTTGTTTTCTATTATGTATCTGGCAAATAAATTTCTATCGTGTATCTGTTAAATAAGGAATGTGACAAAAAAAAGAATATATGTATGTATGTATATATATATATATATATATATATATATATATATATATATATATATATATATATATATATATACATACATACATATATATTTTATGTACAAAGACTTATTTTTATTTCATTTTTTATTTATTTTTATTATTTAGTTTATCATACTGAATTTGCTGCTCAAGAAGCATTTTGTTATTATCATCAGTGTTAGAATGTTTTTGCTACTAAATATTTTTTGTGGAAACGATACCATTCAAAAGTTTGGGGTGAGTAATGTAATGTTATAAATCATGGTTTCCACAAAAATATTATGTCAGCCGAGCTCCCTTTGGCTGCCCATTGACCAAATGTATTATTATTATTATTATTATTATTACATTGATACTCATTATATTATTAATAATTCAGCATCAATAACTTTTCATAATAACTGAGTGGTAAATGATTTCTGAAGATCATGTGACCCTGAAGACTGGGGTAATGATGCAGAAAATACAGCTTTACGTCACAGAAATAAATTACATTTTAACAATATTTTAAAATAGAAATAATTATTAGAAATTGTAAAATAAATAAATTACAAATTGTACTGGATATTTTATTAAATATATTCAGTCTTGGTGAGCATTATTCTAAATGTTTTGGCCTGTCTTTTATGTAGTTTTGCCTGCTGGTGATCAGCGGCAGTATCACGCGCGCGCGCGCGCTCATTTCAGCAGCTCGCTGCTGTGTGTTTGTGTGTGTGTGTGTGTGTGTTCATATTAGCATGGATCTCTCTTATCAAGCCATAAGGACTGCTAATCAGGCCAGAGAGGCGGTGAGTGAGTGCTGAAGTCAAGATGTTGTTGGAGCTGTCGTGTTAAACTTTGTTCTCTATGATTTCACGCGAAAGACTGTAATGTGTTGAGCAAATAATATTCGTGTAACTGCGTGTAAAGAGGAAAGTGTGTAAGTGTATAAATACAAATATTGTGAGATAAATGAAGTCGAGTGCCTTTTTATCGTTTTATATAGCCTTTCGGATAATTTCTTTTTACAAATGGCAAGACGGCTAGTGATTACTAATCCGCGTGTTTACATTATTTGAGTCCTGTGTCGTCATAGCAACCTGTAATGCCGTCTTCGCGCTTCCCTCAGTGTGAGATTTGGCGCCATCTGACGGATACAAATATTCATCGATTATCTGTTACAGCTCAAATGTATCAGTTTGAGATACAATTAATATTCACTCATATCACGCAAAATATGCTACTAGTACTACAGTTGCTGCAAGGGACCATATTAAAGTCGTGACATTTAGTTTGAGGATGTTATTTTAAATAAACGTTTTACGAATGTATTTTTCTCAGGAGGAACTCAGAACAGAGACGCGCAGGAGAAATTTACTGGTTTTGATTTATCATCATTTAATGGAGGAGGGGTGAGTTCTTAAAATGCCATCAACGCCAAATAACATTACATTTAACAACACACAATAACAACACATTTAAAGACACAAGTGCAAATACATTTAAGTCATTTCTCTCTTTGACTGCACAGGTATATGGATTCAGCTAAAGCCTTAGAAAAAGAAAGCAGTTTTGCTTTATGCCGTTTTGAGGTGTGTGATAATGTTGACCTGGAGACCGTTCTTATGGAATATGAGAGTTATTATTTAGTAAAGTTTCAGAAATATCCCAAACTGACAAAGAAACTGACAGAACAAGGTGAGATTTTACTTTTTACTTCTGTGAAACTTCATAAATATTGTTGTATTATTTATGTGTGTGTGTGTGTGTGTGTGTGTGTTTGCATGTACATAAAAAGCCATTCATAGTGTAATAATACTTGTTAAAATGTTAATAAAGGTTATTATTTAGTGTAATTTTTCTTTATAGGAGAGGGTCGGCTAGTAAAGAGCTGTGGTAAAAGAAGGTATGTATAGTACTTTTACCACAAGAACATTCAAATGTTTTTATTCACCATGTGTGTATTAATTTGTGAAAGGACGTCATCATCCAGTCACACACTCCCAAAAATCAGCTCCGCCCAGCGACCTCCATCCAGAAACACTGTTAAAAAGACTGAATCTAAACTAACAGGAAGAGACTCCAGCAAATCCAGTGTAAGTCTACAAACTTATAATTTTTTTTTTTTTTGGTTTGAAGAAACTATTATATACTCTGTAAACAAGACAGAGTCGCTTTGCATGCTCTGTGCAGGAAGGAGAGCGGCTGACGCCTGCGGACGCATCAGGGTTTGGTCTGAACGTGTCTCCTCTCATCAGGACCGGGGCAGAAGATGGGACACACATGAGAAAGGTCTTTCTTTTTTAAGGCTTGTTTATTCAAACATTTGCCTCAATAAATAATATTTTGTCATCATGTTCTGTACTCACCTTCATGCAGTTTAAAACCCACATGACTTTCTTTCTCTCTTCATCAGGTTGATTACAGGAGTCTGATTCCTGATGCAGTTAAAGACTCAGTCGTGCCCTGCACAGATCTCTCAGTAGGTCAACTGCATGTTTACTTCAGATTCAAAGCAACTGAAACAGCTGTGATAGAAAATCATTCTGAAACATCCCTCATCCTTTATTCTGACAGGAGCGTTTGCTGAAACCCATAAGTGCCTTCACTGGGATGAACAGTGACATGAGGGAACTTGCAGCGGTTATTAGCAGAGTAAGTCAATGTTTATGAAATTACTTCCCTTGTGCGGCAGTTTTGTGCTATGTTAGGGAAATATTATGAAGAATATATATATATATATATATATATATATATATATATATATAATTGTATTTATATATATATATATATATATCATTTGATATTTTTTTTCATGAAGCATTACATGTGTAACGACAATCAGATAAATTTTTAATAATGAAAAATACTGTGCAATTCCAACACTGATTCAACACTAGAGAGCAGCATGCAGTCTGTTTTATGATACAGTGTGACACATCCCAATATTATTGTGTGTGTGTGTGTGTGTGTGTGTGTGTGTGTGTGTGTGCAGATACATACACAAGCTGGGACATGTATTATTGAAGCACTCCATTTCATCTTTCTCTCCTGTCTCTCCATAAAGGATATCTATTTACACAACCCCAACGTGCGCTGGGACGACATTATAGGCCTGGAGGCTGCCAAGCGATTAGTCAAAGAAGCTGTCGTCTACCCCATTAAGGTGCTTGGCCGCTAAACACTTTGGTATTTCTCCAGCTGCCGCCTGCCTTCGATTCTGAATACATCTCCACTAAAGGCTAGAGGAAAGCCGGGCTCTGGGTTATTTCTTAAGATGACATGAAATCTATACCTGAATACCATCCAATCTGACCGCTCACATCTCCGCCTCATCTCTGGCCTCTCTGCTGATGACTACAAATCCACAATACGCTCCCGACAAACAGGAAATGCAAGCGTTATTTGTCTTCCCCGACTCGATCATGTGGTGAAGGAGCCTGCTGTCGTACAGAATTACCTGGAAATTCTGCTTGTAGCACTTAAAGTCAAAACTGTATGAAGAATATGATTACATCACATTATGCTGAAGGACATTTTGAGGCTCAGTTTTGTTAATACTTGGACCATATCATGTATTAGATAAAGATAAAGTGGTATCTGGTTCTAACCACAATCTTTTTTTCAGTATCCGCAGTTGTTCACTGGAATTCTGGCACCATGGAAGGGTTTACTCCTGTATGGACCGCCAGGTCTGTTTTCTGTTTGTGTAAATCCATTTGTGAAAATATGAATATTCAGTCCCTGAATATAAAACATAACAAATTTTGTGTGTGATATGATCTTAATGTGATGACTGTCGCTCAAAAATCAGGCACAGGAAAGACGATGCTGGCCAAAGCTGTGGCCACGGAGTGCAACACAACATTCTTCAACATCTCTGCATCCAGTATTGTCAGCAAATGGAGGGGAGACTCTGAGAAGCTGGTTCGGGTCCGGAGAGACATTATTTTCTCAGATTTGTGTTATTTTGTTGTTTTATGAGATGTGTGGGGGAAAGGTTGTGCTCAGCGAAACACTGATTTCCCTCATGTTATAATATTCTACAGGTTTTGTTTGAGCTGGCAAGATATCACGCTCCATCCACCATTTTCTTGGATGAGCTGGAATCAGTGATGAGCCAGCGAGGGGTTGGCCAAGGGTGAGCATGAGCCTGTAACTTTCACTGACAGGAAGCTTATAAAACAACCTGAAATCTCACTCCTAGGACACGGTCCATAACAATTAAAATACACAATTTCTGTTTTGCTCTTTACATCTCTTTAAGAGGTGATCATGAGGGCAGTAGAAGGATGAAGACGGAGTTACTAGTTCAGATGGATGGACTGGCACGATCAAACGATCTTGTCTTTGTGCTTGCTGCATCAAACTTACCTTGGTAAGGAGTTATTGTGAGGAAACAATATTATTTTTTTCTTTTGTTATGGTTTTCCTTATAATCTTTCTAATCTGTCTTCAGGGAGTTGGACCATGCCATGCTGAGAAGACTGGAGAAGCGTATACTGGTGGGTCTGCCATCTGCCCCTGCCAGACAAGCCATGATCAGTCATTGGCTGCCTCCAGTTAGTAACACAGGGGGGGTGGAGCTACGGACAGAGCTGGACTATGACTCACTGGCACAGGTGAGAGAAACCATATAATACAGACAGACAGACAGATAAACATACAGACAGACAACAGACAGACAGATAAACAGACAGACAGACAGATAGACAGACAGACAACAGACAGACAGATAAACAGACAGGCAGACAACAGACAGACAGATAAACAGACAGACAGACAGATAAACAGACAGACAGATAAACAGACAGACAGACAGATAAACAGACAGACAGACAGACAGACAACAGACAGATAGATAGACAGACAGACAGATAAACAGACAGACAGACAGACAGACAGATAGATAGACAGACAGACAGATAAACAGACAGACAGACAACAGACAGACAGATAAACAGACAGACAGACAGATAGACAGACAGACAACAGACAGATAGATAGACAGACAGACAGACAGACAACAGACAGACAGATAGACAGACAGACAACAGACGGATGGATAGACAGACAGATGGATAGACAGACAGATAAACAGACAGACAGATAAACAGACAGACAGACAGATAGACAGACAGACAGACAACAGACAGATAGATAGACAGACAGATAGACAGACAGACAACAGACAGACAGATAGACAGACAGACAACAGACGGATGGATAGACAGACAGACAGATAACAGACAGACAGACAGACAGATAAACAGACAGACAGACAGATAGACAGACAGACAACAGACGGATGGATAGACAGACAGACAGATAACAGACAGACAGACAGACAGATAAACAGACAGACAGACAGATAGACAGACAGACAACAGACAGATAGATAGACAGACAGATAGACAGACAGACAACAGACAGACAGATAGACAGACAGACAACAGACGGATGGATAGACAGACAGACAGATAACAGACAGACAGACAGACAGATAAACAGACAGACAGACAGATAAAGAGACAGACAGATGGATAGACAGACAGACCGACGGACAGACAACAGACAGACAGATAGATAGACAGACAACAGACAGACAGACATAAACACAGACAGACAGATAAACAGACAGGCAGACAGACACATAGATACTATTGAGACAATTGTCCTGATATGTTCCTGTCCTGATGTTTCAGAGGACAGGAGGTTACTCTGGGTCAGATATCAGGTTAGTGTGTAAGGAGGCGGCTATGAGACCTGTGCGAAAAATCTTTGACGCCCTTGAAAATCACATTGAAGGTAAGAAATATGCCACGTCCCGCTCTGAGCGAAATTAAATTGCTGTTTCATCACGAAATCCTGTTTTGCCCACAATTCACAGTCTCCATTACACCATGCATCTTCACAGGTCAGTCCAATATGCCGGTTATTGAACTAGAAACTGTGACCACAGCAGATTTCCTGGAGGTGATTGCTCACACCAAACCGTCAGCCAGATGTCTGATGGATAGATACTCAGCCTGGGAGCAAGAGTACGAATCTGTCTGACACATGATCTCAGTATAACACAAGGACTGTTATTACAGCAACCAACATGTTTTCAGCGTACTACTACCTACTCTATTTATAATGACATGCTGTGTTTCTCACTAGAAAAACCTTTTAAAGGAAATATTAAAAACGATTTTCAACTACAGTTTGTTTTCACAGTTCATGTTTCGATTTAGTTTTATTTATTTTAAGTACATCAGAATAAATGCATAGGAAGTGCAATGATATTATAAGGAACAGTTAAACAATAATCAAACTACACAGTACCAATATTCCTCCATTTATTTTCTTTCTTTTTTGTCAGTTTTCCAGTTATTTAGATCCTAAGAGATTTTCAAGTATATGATTGACAGCCTCTGGAAAGCTGTCACACATCAGGTGAGGTGGCGGGTTAATTTTACCCTCATCACCAGGTCTGTATTTACCTGCAAAAGATCATTATTATTCAGCAAAAAAAATAATAATACTACATTATGAAAACACAAGTGCATATTAAGAATGAGGCCTACCAGTTTTTACTAAAATTCCCAGCATTCCTGCATTCTGTGCCCCACCGACATCATCTCTGGCATCCTGTGCAATAACAGTGTGGTTGGTGACAGACTAAATTAAAAGGCAAATTAATATATTCATTTCATAAAGAAATGGCCTTTTGTATTCAATATTTCAACAAATAAAAAAAAATACATCATATTTTGTATGAAGAAAATTAAGATTTTTGCATGGCCTAATTTTATTAGTGCAATTTAATTTAATTTAATGTGAAACATGACCCAGAAATGTTCTCCACAGAATTAGAAAAAGAAAAAATTACCATGATGTAGAGACCTAATAATATTTATACTATTTTCTATTCATTTTATTATAAAATAAATAAATTAATGTCCTGAAATACACTCTATTCTTTTCTTATTTTTGTGAAGTAAAATCTATCTATCTGACAGACTCAGACCCAAATATTAGAGTCCTATGCATATTCATACTCACGTCTCCTATCATCACAGCCTCCTCCGGTGAGCAGTTCAGGTCTCGTAAAGCCTCCAGGAAGAAGGCTTTCTCTGGTTTACCCACCACTGTGGCCTGGGTGTCAGTCGCGTACTCAAGACCCGTCACAAACGGACCCGGTCCCAAAGCCAACCCATCCTTCCTTTTATAGTATCGTGCTTTATGGATGGCAATGAGGGGGGCACCATCTAAAATCAGTCTGATTAAATGAGTCTAATATTAGAAGCAATATTTCAGCCACTCAGTGGGACAATTCTAATATTTACATGTTGTTTAAATGATCTATGAATATCTTCTAAAATCGTGTACCGGAAGGCTTTATTGAGTGTCTGGTAGTTGAAGTGTTCAGGTGCTAATCCAATCACAACAGCATTAGGATCTGAAGTTTCCAAACCTGCAGCATAGGAAAGAAGATCAACACAAACCCTTCTATGACAAACATGGAAAACAAAGCAGTTTTTTTTTTTTTTCTTCTAAAACTGTGTTTTAGCCTGTGTGTTTTTAATTTTATTTTTAATGTCAGTGCTTTCCTCATTACTTCGATGCTAGTGTGTATCACGGTTGCTCAAGTATTTTTAACTGGCAGCGCTGGGAAGGTTACTTTGGAAATGTTATATGTTTAAGATTACAAGTTACTCTATTTAAAATATAATAAGTAGTGTAACTTTTCAATTACTTTATTAAAGTAATGTAACATTACATTTGATTCGAATCATTTTCTCCACGCTCGAGCAGCTGTAGCCACAATGTCTCGTAAGCAATGCATTTGTATTGCACCACCGAATACACCTGAAATTGTTCATCTGCGCAAATCCTTTTACTCCAGACTGCTTTCTGAACGAGGGACAACTCAAGGCAGGTTCTGCTAAAAAGTTCAACCTCAAGGATGGATCAGTACTCACTGTTCGTGATCCAGCTGCACCTCCAGAAGAATTAAATCTCACACTTTATATCTTTTATGATTACTTGCAAATCATCTTTGCTCTTCCACGAAAGAGACGGGTGGGGTGAGCAGCAGCTCATTATCATTTAAAGAGACAAGCACCGAAACGCGTCGCTCTTTACGTGCTCTAATTTTTGACAAGGTAGAAAGGGAGTTGTTTTTACAACCACTGAGGAATTTTAACCACAACAACTTGTGGAAAATGGGTGTCCAATGTCCCCCACAGCCTCCACAAAATCAGACTCACTTTTAGATTTGAGGTTAATTACAAGAAACAGTTTAATAGCTATGATTGTTTTTATTGATATATTTTTTTAATTAAATCTTTGCATAGCTATGACAGGAAACACTGGCATCTAACAATGCTTCGGAAAAGAAAAGTTAATCTTACAAAAAAAGTCTATGCATAAACCCAAAAAGGAAGTAAAACAGTTTAAAAAAAAAAAAAAAAAAAAAAAAAAAAGCTTGTGCATGGAAGCCCATTACCGCCACTAAATAAAAATAAATAAATGTATAACTCGCAATTGTGTGTTATAAAGTCAGAATTGCAAGACATGGGAACCAGAATTGTTTTATTTTTTATTCACTGGCTTCCATATTATTCTGTTTCCTAAACTCCTGAATTTTTCCCTCATATTTTAGAGCAGTCATTTTATTTCGGGAAAGAAATCAATAAAATCTGTGTTTGTGTGTGTGTGTGTGTGTAAGAGAATCATATGTAACCCACTTTTTGATTGTCTATATTTTCAAAAATGACTAATTTAATTACTATTTTTTTCCCCTTAGTAACTGTAGCTAATTACAATTACATTTTGTGATTAAATTAATTCCGCTACATGTACGTAGTTGCTCCCCAACACTGTTGACTGTTGGCTAGGTGTTCTGAATGTTACGTCTGTTCAGATAAGCTGTAGAAATGAACAAGAGGCTGACCTGTGAAGTCCTCTAGAGCGCTCTCCTCCACCAGCAGTAGGGGGCGCACTGCTCTCTGCTGCAGGAGATTACGGGCCGCAGTGAGCGATGTGAAGATCTCCTGCTCCTGGAGGTCAAAGTTCAACCGACGCAGTCGCTCAAACAGGGTCCTCTTACATTCCTTCGTGGTGTTGGTCACAAATTTGACAGTGACTGGAGCCTGTCTTAATCTGGACAAGTACACGTCTAATTAGTTTCTATGCAATACCAAACAATAAACTATCTCAACTTAAAAATTGCACTAAAAGAGTTATGGAATTAAATAGTTTTGGTAAGCTGATTTCAGGTTGGCAGACATGTATTTAAGTTTTAAATAATACCATTTTGTTCATACAGTATACTGTCGATTACTTGATTTTAATTGATGTATTTGTTTTTAATTGATTTACACGTTGATGAACTTATAGCAATTATATTTAGACCCATTGCCTAAATTCAGTCTTTTAGTTGATGCTGTTTATTAGTGGATACATGAGAAAAACTTCAAGAAGCATTATTTGAAATGGGCTTCCCATCTGTTAATCACAATAAACTTTGTGCTTCATTTATTTTGATCTGGAATTGTACATTTGATATGAAAAATATCAGTTTTATCTAGAAGTTCATACAATACAGATTGCTGTAAAGGTGAGCGATAGTTACAGCACGAAATAAACATGAATGAACAGCACAGCTTGATGACCTGAATTATGTCCAATATAATCGCTCAGTATTTCAGCAATGGAAAACCTTAAAAAGCGTGTAAATAGTGTTGCGTAACGTTACATTTTCCTCAGTAGTTCGTTAGTTTGCTAGAAAATAAGAACTATAGAAAGAAACACTAATTTTAAAATATTATACCGCAACCGATTAGGGTTCCATGGACAATTTCCAGCATTGTGTCGGTCCTATTTGTTGCCTCTAAAATATTTCATCAGACAGAAATGTCTCTTTGTGAACGCATCTATATATATATATATATATATATATATATATATATATATATATATATATATATATATATATATGCACAAACTGACCGGGTTAATGCCTCCTGTGCTCCAGGGACTGCAGCATCCTCGATGTGAAGCGTCCCACTGAGATCAATGAGAACCGCTTTCAGCGCGCGACGAGATGCCATCACTGAAACTGAATATGACACACTCCACTAAGACTTATGATAGATAGATAGATAGATAGATAGATAGATAGATAGATAAGATATTTTGGCTTTGCCTGGACTGAATGGAGAAAAAAAAAACAGACTAACGTTAAACACGACGATTGTTTTTTTTTTTTTTTTTTTTGTGTATCATATAGTCAGTTGAGAGTGTTCAAGTAATGCTTTTATTCACATGAACTCTGGATTACACACAATGACTGTCTTCCAAAACAACATTTCATCTCATCATCTGTGTTTGACATCATTTTAAGGATTTGGAAACCCTACATTTATTTAAAACGAGCTGCCAAACAACAAGTGGTTTAAATGAGGTGATGCAGATTGATTTAAAAATCATATAATAATACACAACGAACTGAAAGATCGTGTAAATAGAGTAATGTGTTGCTGGTAGATTGCGTTTAGTTTTGTAATAACGAGACAACCCGATGTATAGACTACAAAAACAGAACATGTTCAGTCGTTTCCAAACGATGTGCGTATTGTATCTTAAACTGATTAAGAAAGGATTAAACTATGACCGTTAAAACATAAAACACATTTGACCAATAGAAGTTATTGTATACATTTCTATGAACTACACTTACTTCCTGCAAGGGTCCTTCTCTGGCGGAGGCTTACATTTAGCAGTCCTGAGAAATGCCTGTCTCAAAAGCACGTGCAACTACTTAACAATTACGTTGTTTTCTATTTTTTTGTTTTTTTATTCTCTTTTAATATATGTTGTGTAGCTGTATTTCATTTATTTATTTTTGTCTAAGAGCACACTGGCTTTTCTCCAACCTGGCATTGTCTAATCATTTAAGAGGGTTATATATGACAGATTAGTCACTCAATGAATGAAAAACATATGTTGGATATTTTAATGGCAGATTAAAGAGCATTTAGTACATCGATTCATGTCTCTTTTATAAATATTAGATTTGGTTGTTGGTTTACAATTTATATGATTAGTGCACAAAGAAAATTATATATTGTATGTATGTTAATTATGAACAAAATATAAAAATTGAATAAGTTATAGCATATGCATTGATTTAATCTTAAGGATATGTATTAATTCATGCCTTTAACATCCTTTCAGATCTCCATTTTTGGGGGGTAATGAGGAGCATAACTTAGCTGCCAAAAATATTATTCCCTGCCATGATATAAATCCTGGGATTGGAGAAGTATAAAGACACATCATCTTCAGTAATAACCATTAAGCATAGATTATCGAAGGGTTATGCTTTAATCGCTGCTCTGAACATATGGTGGTAATTCTGTGCTTTATCCGTGGTCTGGGCTACTGTTAATAAAAGGGCAGTGTAATAGTGATGGAGTAATCTAGCGTTGATAATGGACTCCATATGCTTCTGATCACAGCCAAACACATAACGTCAAACTCTGAACTGACCTCCTCAAAAATAACATTTAACCAGAAGACTGCACTAATGATGACTGAGTGGCAATCTCAAACATCTATTATAAGATGAAAAGACAAAACAACTTTATTAAAACCTGAAATATGAAATGACTGGCTCATAAGGGTAGAAACTTACTTTTCAAACTTTTCAAGCCAAACGTGTTGCATATTAAAGCTTGGTGTCATAACGCTACATTAATCACATCTTTATTTTAAAAAAAAATCTGACTTTACCCATATTTCTTTAAATATATTAAACCCAGCGTTACTTTCCAAGCTGTCTTTGAATTTGAAACACAATAAGATTAGCTTTGAGGAACTTGACATTTATTAGGAAAGAAAATATATTTCATTTGCCAGAATCAAAGCATAAGAGAGACCTGTGCAACTGATTTCATTGTTGCTCTGAGAAACACATGAGGAAGTGACACTTTACTGGAGCTTGGATGAAACAAAAACAACAAGCACAGACGCCGGAGCTTCTGTCGAGTTACAAAACTGGAAAAGAAAAAGGTTTACTGGTATTTGTTTCATATAAAACTACCAGAGTATTTACAGTAAATCATTCAGGGTACAATTTTCAGACATTGGACAGCAACATTTAAAGTCACAAATACAAAACAGTCTCTTTTTCTTTGCCACAGTCCCTGTGTTCCTCATTAGATCCCGATCCACTGCAATCCATCAGTTCCTTCCTCATCCAAACAGTAATAATAAGACGATACACACTGAATTTACTGCTATCAGAGGTACTGTGGGAGGAGAAGAGAACATCTGTTAATATACAACAATTTCTGATATTACATGAAGACACAGGAACAATATATGGAGCTATTTTAACCCAGAACGTGATAAAGATCTATGCAAATCTAAAAACCATTACAGTGGCCTGTAGCATGAAACTAGATGAACAAACTCAGAGTTGCTGATTAAGTCTTGAATTGACAAAATCTGATAAAGCAAACCTGGTTTAGATCAGGTTCACCGGGGTCACTGAGCTTGACAAACGTTCTCCATCAACTCAGAGTTTGAGATTAAAGTAAAGTGACGTTCAGCCAAGTATGGTGACCCATACTCAGAATTGAATATATCATATGAATTATAAACAATTACAATTAATATAATATAAAACATTTATAAATAAGTAGTTGCACAATTCTTTGACTTTGAACTGCTTTAATTTGTAGCTAGCGATACGGGGGAGTGGCTTCATTATATCAGGACTATGTCACTTTGCTCACAGCTGATTGGTCCAGTTTGGGTTTGCGATCTCTAACCCAGAATAAAACCTGCTCCGGAGCAGGCTAGCTGTGTAGCGTAAGTTACAATGATGACGAAAACATCCCATCTTCTCCAGCCTGAAAACGCTCAAACTAAACGTGGAGTTGCCTGGGTAAAACCTGAAATCAGCTTCGTGCTACAGGCCACAGATATGAGGTATATTTGGTCAGTAAAACAATGAGTAGACATCAGTATTAACACTTTATGAAAGATCAAACCTCTCATGACAGTCCTGACAGAGCGGATAAGGTTCAGAAGTTGTGCTTTAATGCCGGGTTCATCTCCGAATCCTCCAATACCCTGCTCTGCTCCCCAGCCGACTGGAAAATGATGTGTTTGTTAGTCACAGAGCCCTCTGCCATGATAACCATCATGCTATAATAACTATATGCTTGCATATTAGGATGTGTGTTTATCGTCAAGGACTGAAGGATTATATAGTTGAAAAATGAACTTGTTTTTTTTGTTTTGTTTTTTCACAAGAACAAATTTCTCAAATCTTTCTCTAGACAAAGTCTTTCTTGATGAATTGTTCTTTACTGCAACATTTCTTACATTTATAAATAATAAGAATAACATATTTCGTATATGATACTATCATTCCCAACAGATTTCTTTCACACATCTGTTTGTATGTATATTTATTTCTTGTTATTTTTATTATTAATGAAATGAGAAGTTTAGACCCACTGCAATCATTAAGATTTTTAAACAGTAATTTAATAGTAGTTAATGACGTTATTAAAAAACACCAATGTGAAGTATGGAAATTGTGTAGTGATCAAAAATGTCAAACAGAAATTATCTTTTTTTCTATTTCTAAATAGCAGCTCTGCAACCCTTTTCAACCAATTTCAAAAACTTCGTTTTTATGTCAAATATAATGATTCATATGTAGACACAAGTACAGTACATGACACTGTTAAAGTAATTTAAAATAGACTGGTAAAACAACAGCGAAACAAATCTATTAATAACTACTTATTATAATTATAGTCATTATAAGCGATGTCAAAAACCACCATGGTCATTTTAGAAGCAAACCATGTTATAATCGCTTATGTTAACGTGTAACGTTACTATTTTAATATTTCCCTGCCCATGATTTAGGAGACGTCAAATCTAGGCTAGCAATCCAAATGGTAACACACAAAAACCTATGCGACAAAACAAACATATCTTAATTCTTCAGAATAAAATACAATTCTGAGTTCCTACTTTTACTGAGAAACCTCTCTTCGTGAAGAACAGCGATGGCATTGGTGAATAATATCGCTGTTTGAATCAGCGCGTACAGAGTGAACGCCATGTTGGCACTGTTGTGCTGCTGACGTAAAATAACTTGCGTCGCGCGGAATTACGTCACAGACGCGCCGCGAGAGGTTTCCAACGACAAGAGTCAAATTAAGCAAAATACTACTCTAACTACACCAGTTTATTTATTAAATAGCAGAAATAGTATTATGCTTCGAATTTAGCCATGTAGTGTACCCACCAAATGAATCACGTGTTTAATGTATATGTACTCCTTGGACAAAATTTCGTATTTACGAGACATTGTAGATATTTGTGTACTTTATATCATTTAAACCAAAGACTACAGTTTTAAACGCGATTAAAATATTTTTTATATGAAATATGCAAAAACTAATTAATAAAGCGAACAGCCTATAGTAACTGAATTATATATTTCATGATATATTTAATAATTAAATTACAGATGTAATATATTTAATATATAATGTAGGTCTTGTAGGTTTAATTAAACACGCATTTAAAATCAATGTAAAACATAAAAATGCACACAAATATTGTTTAATATATTTAATAGCACTAATTGTCTTTCTTTACTTCCAAATTGAATTATGCTTGTGTTTATCAAAGTGCCACTTTCAAAAAGAAATAAATAAATAGTCATTTTCATATTATAGACTTTTAATTATCCACATAAATAGTAGAGAAACTACAAGAACATATTTAAATACATTTGCAGGAACAGTTAATAATAACATTTTTAAACTTGTGTTTATGTCAATGTTGTATTTAAACAGGCAAAACATGAAAAAGTTCACACGCTTTCAGATCGCTCTTAGACCTCAGCCACAGTAGCCTACAGAGCCAACCTCCTTATGTACATTTACACCCTACCGCTAATATCACTGTACAGTGTGCTGTTATCAATAAACCAGTGAATGCATGGGTAATAAATCAACTTAAATAAGTTCATAAATAATCAAAGTGGGGTTACTGTACAGGAAATACGTCAAATGAACTCTAAATCATTGGTAGATGCACTGAACTGTACTGTCTATCAGTTTTGGTTTGATTGAGAGCTGGACATCGATGAGGCGTTCAACTTCTGATCCGGTCAAGAGGCTGCTTTCGTTGTGCTTGATGATTCCTCAGAGAGATGGGGATGATTTAAACTCTTTGTGTCAAAAGTTGTGGAGAGCAGCTTGATTTAGTTTCAAAGGTTTACCTAAAACATACAACAATTGATACAGTCATTAAGATTTCTCGAAATACAGTGCAGTTTGTCATATAAACACTATGTTGAAGCTCATATTAAATCTGCAGTGTTTTACTTGAAACATTGTTTCTCAGTTAATGAAATAACTTTGATACTTACCATTTAGCTTTTGTTTAGATGTGTCCCGACCTTTTCTTTTCTAATGATGTTTGCATAGGGAATCTGAAAAAAAATACATGGATTGAGTTAATACTTGGATTCTCCATCAAAAATACAACATTTCTCTCATCCAACATTTTAGGGAATTTGTGACCCTGTACCACAAAACCATTAAGTGTCAATTTTTCAAAATTCATCGGAATTATATTGTAACTATTATTGTAACTTACACTAAAATTACATAATCTGAAAGCTGAATAAATAATATTTGCATTGATATATAGTTTATTAGGATCGGACAATATTTGGCTGAGACACAACTATTTGAAAATCCGGAATCTGAGGGTGCACAAAAAAATCAAAATATTGATAAAATCACCTTTAAATTTGTCCAAATGAATTTTGTCCAATGCATATTACTAATCCAAAATTAATTTTTGATATATTTACAGTAGGAAATTTACAAAATATCTTCATGGAACACAACTTTTCTTAATATCCTAATGATTTTTGGCATAAAAGGAAAATAGATCATTCTGACCCATAAAATGTTTTTTGGCTATTGCTACAAATATACCAGTGCTACTTCAGACAAATTTTCTTAAAAAATAATGTTTAATAAAACACTGTGTCCTTAATATTTTTATAACGCACTACTTTCTACATTGTAATAAATTTACATTACAGTCACTTTTTATTTTATTTTATTTTGTTTCTATTTTTTTCTTTTGTCTCTTTCACAATTTATTGGACTGAATTACAGTAAAAAAGTAAAATAGTGAAATATCTGTATAAGTCAAAATAACTATATTTGCAATTCGCAGAGTCTTCTTGTAGCTTATCGCTTAAATGTGTGGTGATACGTCACCAATAGGAAGCTTGCATCTTGCAAACTTCATTATGAATAATTCATCTCTACAGTTTTGTGCATTACAGAAGTTCAGCTTTCAATCGGTCTTGCTGTAATCTCTCATATCTGCTCTCCCCTGGCTTGACGGATGGTGTTGAACTGAGAGAACACACAGTGGCAGTCTGCCAGCATCATCCATGTGTTAAAACACAGATGCCCCAGTGATTGATGCCGCAGCGCTGTGCAATGTTGAACCAGCTCTAGACAACAAAAGATTACGAGACACCAGTTCCTGCTGCTAGTCTGCTGGTTATCTTATTTCCACTTTAACATAGATCGAGCCTGCTACAGCAGATTACTAATATAAGAGGGATATTTGTACGATTCACGAGTAAATCAATCAGATGGGAAATGATGAAAACTCCTTACCATCTGTAACTGCTGCACCATTTCTTCCCTGTAAGCCAGTTCTCTCTTCATTTGGTCCTGAAAGTTATCTGTAGGATAGCCAAATATGCTATATTAAAAACAAAGACATCTTATGGTTCATATATAAACCCTTTTACAGTTATGTAGTGGCCTACAACTGCTTTTGAAAAAGGCTTACTCTTTAAATGGCTCATTATGGAGTTAAACTGACTTATTGATCAGGTAAAGCAGGTCTATGCTAAATCATGATGATACTGTAAAACTCGTGAAGTGAAAGTCAGGACACTTACGGAAAACTGGAAACGAAGAGCTGCCTTTCAGAGCGTGAAACTCCTGCTCCAGTCTCCTCCGTAAATCTATCTGTTCAAGGAGAACTTTCTGGAGTTCCTCTGAAGGACAGAATACACCATAAATCGAGATCAGACGCTGAGCTGCGCTGAAATATCAGCTATTACATCCAGAGCAGTCACAACAATGTGTTTGAAATATTTTTCAAAGTCTGGGGTCAGTAGGAGTTTGTAAAGTTTTTTAAAAGAAGTGCTTACCAAGGCTGCAGTTATTTATTTATTAATACAGTAAAATTGTGAAATATTATATTGAATACCATTTCCTTTTTTAATATTTTGTAAAATACAATTTATTGCTGGGATCAAAGCTGAATTTTCAGCATCATTACTCCAGTCTTCAGAAATCACTGTAATATTGCTGTGATTGTTATCAATGCTGAAGACATCAGCTCTGATGAATAGAAAGTTCAAAAGAACAGCATTTAATTCAAATCAATTCGTTTGTTACTTTATAAATGCATTTACTCTCACTTTTGATCAAGTGAATGTGCCCCTGCTGAATAAAAGTAATAATTTCTTTCCCATAAAAATCGTACCGACCCCAAACGTATTCTTTAATAAAGGCTTTGCTCGTTATCTCACCTTTTTCCATGTTCTCAACATCCTTCTTGAGCGATACGGGAGAGTTTGTGTCTTGACTTTGGTCTGCTGAGCAGAGAGAAGAAAAAAAAAAGAAAAAGAATTAAAAAAACCATAGAGATTTCTAACACTTTGCAAGCATCCATTCATGTCAGTTTCGATAGAGTTGATATGAGAGAGTGACACACGTCATGCAGTTCTACCAGCCACCAGCAGACGTCACTCTGACACCAGGATACTTCAGACACACGTATCTGACTTGCGAAGTGAAATAGAAAATAAAGTGCTATTTTGCTGGGGTGAGAAAATGTTTTTCATATATCATGATTATGGTATGGCAGAATAATACTTTGAAAATAATATAACTCGCTCAACAAAATATCTGATTAGTGCATTCGAATAAACAGCCCTTGCAAAATGCCGATATCCTGCCAGTGTGAAAACAGTTGATTTCGTTAATGTCACTGCGCTATTGAATCAGGAAATTGTTCGAAACAGTTTTGTTTGTATCCTTGGGAGTCGGTCCGACGACGACGACTGTGTTTTTGTGTCGCAAATGGCTCAGATGAAGTGATCCAACACCCTGGTATAATCTCTCTCTCTCTCTCTCTCTCTCTCTCTCTCTCTCTCTCTCTCTCTCTCTCTCATCCCCGTCTTGCCTCTTTAAGCCGAACAAGGCGTTCCTCATTTGGAAAAGCGGTCTTGTTCTCGCTCTCCTCCTCTCTCTGTCTCATTTGACAAGCAAATTTGCAGACAGTGCCTGAGGATAACAACCTCGTTTGACAGTCAATTAACCGTGAATAGTCAAAGCCAAGGCAGTTTGCATTATATAAATGGAAAATTAGATTATTTTCTCCCTCCCTCCCAAGAAACAGAACTATCTTTAAGACACTGCCGTTAGACTCTTCGGGAAAATCAGAAGTTCTAATCACGTTTCCCAGCAGCCCCTCGGAGACGTTTAGCAATCAGGCAAAGGTGGTTTCATTTAATTTGTTTCATGTATTTTTTTCAAAGTATATTGTACGTTATATGAGGAGATCATTATCGGCTAGATGATATAAATGTTGCTATAGATGTCATAAAACACTTTTAATGTCTTTCTGACAGATAAAGGCAATAAGCTATGATCTTTCTAATGGAAGATTTTTCCAAGCAAAAGGCAATTATTTCCGTCTGATATTGTTCAAATGGTGATTGTCACCTTCCTGGCGTTGAGCTGATTGTCTTGCTGAACTGTTATGGCTCCCTACAGAACACATTTTCCCAATGACATTCTGGAGAGAGCTGCTCCATTTTAAGAGTGAGGCGAGAGTATATTCCATCCCCTATCTTTTATATTTAGATTAATCCTAATATCCTTGCAGGGATGGGCTGGCTGTGATGCGCAAATGATTTTGGAGGCCCTCTTGCTGTAAGTGGCGGATGTAAAGCAGAGATAAAGTGGCATGTGTTCTTACTTGGATTCTCACGCCAGTATTCAGGCGCTGATGTTTCTGTCTCTGAGACGAAAAAGCTGCTCTGCTCTTTGTTGTCATCTGTACGAAAAAACGAAATGAATTGCATGTTAAGGTAAAGGTGTAAAATTGTGTTGTCTTACGTAATGCATGGAAAAATCACATTGCAATTTCCACATTCTTTATATTGCAACAACATTGATTTCTCACCTGAGATGGTGCTTTTGTTTTTGCTTGCATATGCTGGCAGCCCATCGTCTCTGCTCTTGTGAGCCTGTGAGCATAAAACACCAGAGGTGTCTGATTAGGACTGATTCATAACACCAGGCCAGAGGTTGAACATAGAGCAACGAAATATATCAGTCGGCCAAAAGCACAGAATTGATTAGCCTTGAGCACGACATCGCTGTTATGTTTTATATATATGATCCTGATGCTTGTTTGGCTTTGTCGTGCTATTCCTCTGGATAAATCAACGTGTGTGAGGCTAATTGCTAAAGAATTCCCGCTTCGATCCCTGTGTCTCTCAGCGTCACAGGGTTAAAGATTAAAAGGGCTAATAGGCAGAAGTGACAAAGGGGAGCAAACATAATGTCGCCATTAAACAAAACACGACTGGGCTTATTAGAAGGGATCAAAGAGCTCTGAATATTTCATTTCTGCAGGGAACACAGGCTATCAATCTTGTTATGCATATGGCCCCTGCCAGCCGATGGCCCGCATTTAAATAATTAGTTAAAGTGCCTGGAGGGAATATTTACATTTCTGTACGCGCTGCTTTCCTCCAGCGAGCCGTGAACGGGGCTGGGGACTTTGAGGATGGTGGGCGGACTGACAGCGAGGCCGGGTTTGTCCTCTGCCGAGGTCTCGGCGGGAGCGCTCGGGAAGGAGGGCGGTTCTTTGGCCTGCTGTGGTTCCCCCGCGCTGTTGTCGGGAAGTCCGTGCATGTGCAGGGGCGTCTGCGCCGCTCGGCTGCCGAAGTCCTCCTGCTCCTCGTCCTGTTTGGTCTCCACGTCCACTTCCTGCTCCTCATCGCTCTCTCCGCTGTCGTAGCTGCAGCTGGTGCCAGGAGAAAGGTGTCGCTCCGGACCGAAGTCCTCCAGGCTGCTGTGGAGCTTGGCAATGCTTTCTGTGTCTTTGACCACTGGCCGGAAGGCGGAGTGGTAACTTGCCTTGCGGGCTTGTAGCGAGGGAGTGTCTAGGAGTTTTAGCCATCCCTCCGGGGTGGGTCGGAGGTCAGAGGTCACTGGTGGACAGTCGCTCTCAAACAGCCCGGATCTAGGGTTCGTTTCCAAACCCGAACCGGCATCACCTTGTTCAGACAGATCCAAAAAGGCTTGTCTGAGGGACGGGCTCTCTGTGAGCGAGGAAAGGGCATTGGGTTGGGGTTGGAGGTAAGTGGGCACTGGGATACCCCCAGTTGCCCTCGGGGGCCAAAACATGCAAAAGGGAGGATAAAAAGCGTCCTTGCGGCCGGGCCAAAGGAGCCCTGAGAGGCCGCTGTTTTTCTGTCCGTTGGTCGCCTCGCTGTCGTCCTTCTTCTGCGGGCACAAGCCGAAGGCTGGGAAGGTGTACGGGCTTGGGAATAGCGACGTTGTTGGGAACTTCTGCAACATCCCGAAACCTTTGCTCGGTACCGGGATGACCGGGTAACTGCGCGGGGCCTTTCGGGGCGAGAGGCTGTTGGCGTCCAACTCATCGTCGTCCTCGTACCGGCCTCTCTTCTGAGCCAGTTCTGGAGAAATCATGTGGGGCAGCACCGAGTTCACAGCCTTGACCGAGCCCATGTTAGAGGAAGGAAATGCCCTCTTGCGACTTCCTCCATTAAACATGGCTTTTACGTCCTCCCAGGCAAACAACAGGTCCTCCGCTGCCGTTTTGTCTGACAGTTTAAGGTGCCGACGCCAGGAGTTGAAGTTGGCGGCGTCTGGCTGTGTGTACTTGGCCTCGGGTGTGCGGTGCGAGTGGAAGATGAATTTGTTAGGGGAGAAGTACATATTACAGTAGGAGCACTTGATGCATTTGGCCCGGGAGCTGTTGTAGCGCGCCGGGATGAAACTTCCCCGGCAGCCCCAAGCACATTCATGCATCACGTCGAATGCAAAGTTGTCTGGCAGCTTGGGTGGTGAGTTCTCTCCCAGGAAAGACTTGCACAGTCGCTCTGCCTCTCGTTTGGTGATCATGCCGCAGCGGCGGGAGGAGATGGGCATGGCTCCCGCCCTCCGGAGGATCTCCAGCTGGACCGGGGTGCACTGCACACAGGTGATGCCCAGAGCCACTCGACGGTTGTGGATCTCGTTGTAGCTGTAGTTCTTTAACAGGGTGTTGGATATCTGAGCCAGGCATAAGCGCTCTTGATTGTCAATCACCAGCGAGACAATAGGCACCCCATAGAGGATGACCTGCCCAACTTGGTTGGGCTTAAGCGAGGATCTTGGAGGCGTGAGCGGCTCCTGCTGGAATGAACCTGGTGGGGTGGCCATCACAATGTCGTTTTGTCCAGGCAGAAGACTCTTTTCCATTCTTCAGAGACCAATGAGTGGAGGTGTTCGCCTGTAAACATATTTAAAAGGTTAATTTAGCAATGAAAATAAAGGAATCAAAGAAAAAAAGATGCATTAATTCATTCATAAAGAATATTACTCTGATAATGCGTAGTTGTTACCAGATGTGGCATAATTATTACATAGAAACCAGATTTGTTATTTCGCTGTACCAAAAGAAAAAAAAAAGAAGAAGAAGAAAGAAAATTTAACAACTTGCACAATTAATCTACAGCTTTTTTAACTTGTCAGACACGTTGTTTGTAGATCAGCATATGATACGGGTGACATAAAAACTCACAGAACGAGACAAAAATGACGAAATAAAAACCCGTTTAAAGAGCAAGAGAATATAAAGATGCTATTCAATAAGATCGCAAATTGAATAAAAAGGATATATATTTAAAAAGAAAATAATAAAAATTAAAAAATGAAGAATTAAATAATTGTGCCAGCAACATTAAATGATTCATTTTATTCCTTAAAGACTCTGAAGCACGAACGCTACTTGTCTCTGTGTGAAAATACAAAAAGAAAAAGCGTGTAGTGCTTTTAATGCTGCGTAATTATTATTATTTATTATTATTATTATTATTATTATTATTATTATTTTATATATAACTTTATGTGGGGAAATAACGACGTAGCGAAATTTCTAGAGTTCAAGCAGATTTTTTTGTAGAAATTCTGTCGGCATCACCGTTCTGTTCAGACTTATTTTTTAATTTTTTTACAAAGAATATAGAACGCCGCATTTTGGGTTTAGGTAATGTCTCATATAATAGCGCAACGTTAGCCAAAATAATAACAGTAATAATAAAAAATAATAATAATGTAGCCTACCATAAAATAATGTAGTATTTGTATCCACAATTTTACTTTTTTACTACGAGAACAAATGTCTCTTAAAAGCCATAATTTAACAAAAACACATAATTTTTAGACGAACTGGAAGACGATAAAAAAGTTTGTATTTTTCCTACCTCCGCGCGCTGCCGGAGATGTCCAAACGCTACAGAATTCAAATCATGTCTCAGCCTATTCCGCATACAAAACTGGAAATGTGCCTTCGACCGGTCAACAAGAGCTCGAACTTTATAAATAGGCCTACAAGCACGATAAATGGCCAATATCACAACAGGCTCCTTTATCGAGTCCAGCGTCAGTGGTGACAGTAGAGAGAGCGCGAATAAGCGCGCGCCTCACACACTGGCTCTTATTGCCGGAGCGCGCTGTGAGTGATTGGCGTGGCTCTGCCCCTCTGAAGAGCCAATGACGCTTCACTGACTGCCACTCAAACGCGCCTGGGGTTCACATCTGAACTAGAGGAAGAAGCTCCAGAGATCCAGCCGGGTGCAGTCGCTATAACAGCATGGAGAAGAAGAGCAATTCTTTCATAAATGAAGTATGTTGGAACATAACGCGCCGAAAATATGTAGCCCAGACCAAAAAGAAAAAAAAAAAAGAATTCACAACATTAATAACGTAAATGCACGTTTTTAGGTTTTATATTAAAGCCTGAAACTAATTGTAAGCCTAATATATTATAGCCTAGCTACTGGATGATGTAAAATGGTTAATAAATAAAACCATAATATATTTGTCGTTTTTTTTTAAGTATGACGTTTACAGTTTGATTCCTCAGCTTTAAGCATGATCAAAGTGTTTTTAAAGCAGCTAAAATAGCCCAATGCTTTTTAAGTGTGAAGAGCAGCCAGGTAGTTGTTATTAGGCCTAATGCTTTATAATTTCGTTATCAGCATCTGCATTCGTCACACACTGAAACTGTCCAAACTGTCATGCCATACTGAGCCAATTTCCACGCGTTCATAAATCAAGCGAAAGGGGACGAATGTCGGCGTGTCATTTTTTCATCATTATGAGGGCTGTGCGTCGAGCACGATTGAGAATAAAACTAATCGCTTGACGCCTATGACATGTCGTCCGACTAATCGTCTCATCAATAACATTCCTATAATAGCAGGTGCACTATTGATCCGACTATGAACAATTCAAATGAAGAATGCCATTTTTATATATACTATTTATTTTATTTCTTGCACAAGAAAAAAAAAATCTTCGCTACAAAGGCTCTTTAGGATTTTTATATTAAATGTCGGCGTTACGAGTTAATATAAAGATGCTGATGGCATTGCACGTAATTATAATAGGAATATTGTGGGCTTAATTTTGACGTTTGCTTTTTGCCATGATAATAGAATTAGTACAAAAGGTCGAGTGTTTTGAAAAGCCAAGTCAAATTGACAGGAAAGAGAGGGTCCCATCTGCAGCCCCCTAAACCTCATTTAGATCCCATCCGGCTGGCTTTTGTCTCCCAATAGCCAAAGAGCACCTCATGCGACCCCTCATCCCATTACAGGAATATGAAAAAAAATAATATGATATGATAGATACACTTTAAATTAATTGCTAACATTCATTAAGATTTTCATTTTTAATAAACATTACCTCAAATATGCTTGAATAAATGTAATATTAAAATGCCATACAACTTTGGTTGGTATTTCCATGTATATATTCGCATTTGAATTGATATCATATATGATATATATGTGTTGATAAAGTGAAAAACTGCATAGAAAATGTTTGTGTTTATTAGCTGATGATGACAACTATTCATGCTGTAAGCCTTAAATCAAATGTGATACATTGAATTTCATCTATATGTATGTTAACCCTACTGTGAAATTAATCATGCGTTTAAAAAATGACTTATGTGACCTATCGGGGTCAATACAGAAGAAAAAAGAGGGGGAACCTAATAGCTACAAGAATAGGACATTACACACCAAATCCATCATCTAGCCAAATGTACCTCAGGCAAACTGTTGTGTCTTATAACAAATCAAACACTTTCCAAAGCAGGTGTACTTCACTGAATCCTGCTCTCTTTAAAGACTCCTCTCTGACCTATAATTGTCACGAACAGAAAGTCCCACAGTACACTGCGGTCTAAACAGGTCTGAGCACACTGTCCTACATTATAATCCTTATTTAATGCTGGAGGTCGATCAGAAAATCACAAGACTAAACGCCGCTTGGTCTGTGAAGACTTATCAAGGAATATCATTTAAAGACAATCTCATCATTCATAGATGTTTTGCCCTCGATTGTTTAGTCTTGATTGCATGGCATGCATGAAATTGTTACCTGCATATAGTTCAATATGCTGGCTTCCAGTAGTTTATAATGGACACTGTATATGTTATTAATCAGACTCCATGCATCTTCTGATTGAACAGTGATACAGGAGACAGCATCAGACAGGTAAACAGGGCGAGAAGTCGATACAGTGTGGAGCCACCCATAGACCTTATGAATTGTGAAATATGTATCATTTTGAAGTTGCAACAATCAGCAGACGTGGAATCACATAACAATTCTGTTTATGTGAAATGAGATGAATTCACAATGGAATTAATGGAGGAAAATAAGTGTTCGGATTCATTTAAACACTCCTCAAATTAGATTTGAACAATTACAAATAAATAAAATGGATGTCTTTATAATTAAACATAGTGATTTTGTTTGAATATCTGAGATATTTTGTGTGTTGGTGCACGTACCTTTTCCAAAGCTCAGGAGAATCGGGTTTTCTGGCTGTTTTCAGATCACCTTCTGCAGCGTCAGTCAATCCCTGAAACGGTCACAAACATATTTTAGCCTTGAACGGTCATAAATTACAGATTTTTAGTGTCCTTCACGCCTCACGGGAGCTTGATTGATGGCTTCATCCGTGTTCATGAAATTAAAATAATCTTTTGTAACGCCAGATACCTTCTTGACGAAAAAATTAATAAATACGATAGTGTGTAAGACTATTTCTGGTTGAAATCAACAGCACGTGAGATTAAAATAATGAACCACTTTATAAAAGTTATTTTTTTTTCTGTCTTAAGCTCCTCCCATACATTGAATGCCAGAGGATGTAAAATACGAGGGCCTAAAAAAAAACAAGAATATAACCTGTAATTACAGACATTTTCGTTTTAAAAAAAATGGTCCGACAAATAAATGCACGACAAAACAAAACAACTGCGTTTATATTAAACTGCTTATATTAATGTTAATAGGCCTAGTTGAACATCCTGAAATATATATTTGTTTTCCGCTAATTGTCTACTACAAATGTGAACATTAATAATCAATTGCCGTTTAAGTAAAATCACAGTTTATATCCTATTGAATTATTATGACGGAGATTGATCTGAAAACTAAAAGTCCATAAATCCGAGTAGAAACGGCAGACTTTATTACGACAAGTTATGGACGTTTTGACTAAAACGTTTTTTTTTTTTTTTAATGGAATTCGTTACAAAACTATAAACATTATTGACCTTTCAGACAAACACGTTTGAACCAAATCGTATGCTGTTGTATTATTTTTAAAAACTATTCTAGAGATTAATTTGACAGATATTTAACACATTTTTTTTCAATCATGAATAACAGAAAACAGAATACACATAAAATAGGCTACTGCTTTGATCATAATTCACAACTGATGTCGATATCGTAGCTATTTTTTATTTTCTTCTTTTTATCATTTAATTGACAAATAAGAAATATGACAAGCCATGACACGGCTACCCGGTCATTAAAGGCATTTTAATGCAGTTTGAAAACTTTAGAAGCGCATTCAGAAGCCGAGGCTCTTCTCTTACCTGCACGCACCACGCGACAGCGGCGTCCTGCGCTGACGCCTCGCGCTCCCGCTCTTTTGTCAGATATTCCAAGTTCAAGCTTCAGCGACGCAGCTCTGCGACTGACACTCAGCTGATGCTGTCGAGCTCTACTGAATCACTCGGAGGCACGAGAGCTAATAGAAAGGCATCTGCCGCGCACTGCTCGCGCGCTCTGGAGACGAGCTCGAGAAATGCGCTCATTACAGCCGGTGCTGTCACTGAACTTCACATCCCAAACAATCTCAGAGAGGTGGGGCTTTTTACACGATCAGAATGGACTATCATTGATCTTTCCCGTCTGAAAGTTGTGAAGGAAACTATGGGTAAAGATAATCTGAAAAGTTTTGCCATGGTCAATGAGATCTGAAAACTCCATTCCTTTGTTATGGATAATATTTGATAGAAAATAGAAAGACATGACTTATTTGTGCACGCTCTTAGGAATGAGCTACAGTGCATCTTTATGTAAATGTATTTGAACGTGTGTTTGTCATCATACATATTTGTAGACCGCTAGTTTTCACACTTTCTGAGGGTAAGTTTATGTTTGAAAGTCCAATCTTATATAGAGACGAACCCTATATGGGGTAAGTTGTCACACTGCATTTTGTCATTAAATAAAAAATACAATAAAAATAAAAAATCGTGCAAAAACCTCAAATGCAACAGAAAGGACCAAATTCAGCACAATTATTCTAATTTACAGTTTAAAACTTAATGTCTAAAACCAACATAATTTGAAGAAAAACAGAAACATGTGAATGATAATTAAACAGCTTCCTTTACTGGGTTATTAATCAGTGTCAGTTTCCTGTATCCATCCCACTATTAAATGAATTAACTCCATACTTCAATTCAACTCAGTTCTTCAACACACGCCACAGTCAAGCTGTTTAATGGAAATAAGACAAAAAAGAGCCACTGTATATAACCTACTGTATATACCTAATTTAATGGGTATAACTGCAGTGTATAAAGTCAGAATGTGTGGTTTACATGTTTGGGAGCTTCTTTCTTGGCATCTATGGCTCTTCGCACAAACTGAATTGCACAAAAGGTTTTTAGTGTGAAAAAAGGGGTCATTTAGATTATTTAAATGTTATTTACACTAAGAATTATTATTAATATTATTATTTTTAAGAACTGATCATTATAAGGTTCTTTAGGGACCAGAATTGGCTGTGATATTGATCTATGATATTGCTGTGATAACATTCTTGCAGGCTGGTCAGAATGATTCATTAATGCTAAATAATATCCAATAATATTATAGATGCTGATGCTGTGTTGATTGCTGCCACATCTTAAGCATGGCTTAAGTTTAAACGATAAGACTTTTATATTTAGTGCATGCTTGAAATCAACAACACTGATTATAAATGTAATTACATAGACATTCAGATCTAATAGTCTCGATGTTAATGGCTATATAAATGGCACAGATGCTAATGTTGTAGATGTTATACAGCTTTATGCTTATGTGTTTTCAAAAATTCTGATGTATGAAAAGCAGTTTAATTCAGTGGGGAAAAGTCACTTACCTTCAAGATATTAAATATTGTGCGTGTGGCAGCATGCAATTAACTGATTTTGATGAAAAAGTATCAATTTTAACTGAATCACCTTAAATACTAAGATGAAGTCATTTCAGGCTAGAAATAACATAATTGTAGCAACTGCATACAGTCCGTTTGTCTCAATCGTTGCCTTGTTTTGTATTAATTTTAAAAATAATTTTAATTATACTCAATAAATGGGTGGTGGTACAACTCACCTCATGTCACAGTGTCCTTCAGTCTTCCCATGCAACATTAATCTGAGAGCAACATTCAAAGCAGAATAAAATCAAAGAACCTAACACTGCTGTGTGTATATATATATATATATATATATATATATATATATATATATTGCATGTGGGATTATTCTCATGTTTCCTGAACAGTGAGAAGTTGCAAAGGTCATAAAAGTATATCACAGGGTGAATCAGTTAAGCAAAAACCCCTAACCTCCACTTCCTTAATTACTATGCCGGTTGAGAGCCAGGCCTTTTATTGCCTTCATCATTAGCTCTTTCCAGCAGTTTAGGACAGGCTTCCTTTAAGGACCTCATTGACTCATTGATCAGCTGGCATCACTCTCGGCCGGCCGTCTCTCTCCGACTCGTTGAGTGCTCTTTTTTCTCTTCCTCTCAACACTGACTTGTAAAGAGCTTTTAATGCGGCTATTAGTGGAAGTGAACAGGAAGCGTGTTGAAATCACGGCCCTTCATTATTTATGAGGAGGTTTAATCTGTTGCTTAATCACCATCGGATCATGTGACACTGAAGACTGGCGTAATGATACTGGAAATTCAGCATTGCATCAAAGGAATAAATTACAGTTTATTATATACTCACATAGAAAACAGCTATTTCGAATTGTAATAATGTGTAAAAATGTTAAACGGTTTTACTGTATTTTTATCTGATGTGTGCAGCGTTGATGGGCAGAATCCATCCAGGAAAAAAGGCTTGCGTCAGAATGCCTCTGCTCTCTCAAGTCGTATTAATTGTGTAATCCTCCGATCCGGTTTAATCCAGGGAAACATATAGTGGCAAATATGGGAGAGCACAGATTAGATCACAGCTCATTGTTCACTGACAATAACAAATCAGATACTGGGAAGAGAGAAAACAGGTTGTTTTTCACTTTATTAATAACTGCCCTCTCACTGGTTCTCATCCATCATATCTGGAAAGTCAATGACTGCTTAAAAAAAAAGAAGAAGAGAGAAAAGCATTCACAGTCATGGTGATGCACTTATCTAATTGTTTTGATACAAGCAGAAATACTGACCTACAAAATAACACAGACAGACAGACAGACAGATAGTGTTTTTTTTAATGAAACAGTCATTAGCACATCTAATTATTAACAGAACAAACATCAGAGCATCTCTTTGTCTTGTTTTTTTAAATAAACACTGTCATTAGCTGTAAACAGAGAGCATAACAAACACATGAAATTAATCTGGCTTTAATGTGATTTGATACAGCGTCCTGAACTGCTCACTACACGGACTGAAGCAGCATATGTCTGTCTGCACATAATACCCATCATGCCCTTCACCACAGCACACACCGCGTGTGTAATCAACGGGATTAAACACACGACACTCACAAATACATTGTCTGTTGTTTTTGATGCTCACACAAACAAGTTGATGTAATGAATTGTTTTTCATGTTTTCTTGCTATTAAGGAGATTACGTGTGTATCAGAAATCTATCTCTGAATAAATCTGTTGTGTGTTTAATGATGATGTACAAACTGTGTTTACATGTGCACATCACACAGAACATGCCTGTGATTTGATGTTTCATAAATTAACTGCCAAAGATGAATAATATTACAGTTTAGCAGTGAGCACAGCAAATATAAATAAAATGTAACAGTTTGAAATGAAATACAGTGAGTAAAATATATACTACCATTCAAAATTTTGAGGTCAGTAAGTTTATATATCTATAGATAGATAGATAGATAGATAGATAGATAGATAGATAAAACTTACTGACCTCAAAATTGACTGAAAATTGATTTAATATAATGTGTCCTTGATGAATAATCTATTATATATATATATATATATATATATATATATATATATATATATATATATATATATATATATATTTACTTTTATTAATCAAGGACACATTATATTGATTTAAAATGACAGTAAAAAGACAGTTAAAGAAAAAATGCATCACGGTTTGTTTTCAACATTGATAATAATCAGAAATGTTTCTTGAGCAGCAAATCAGCTTCATATTTCAATGATTTCTGATCAATCATTCAACTTTGCTATGAATAAATTACATTTTACAATATGTTAAAATGTAAAAACTCATTAGGTAATTTATGAAAATACTGTGAAGGGAATTCACCAATTCTGCACACACATAAGGAGTGATACGTGAAGGAATTTTAAAATGTAATGTTTAATGAGCGTTTAAGCAGTATAATTATATTAATCAATAGTTTAGACTAGAGCATTATATCAATCAAAAATGGACACACCTGAATAAATTTATGCTTCACGTCTTTCGATTAAACATCTTTGCTTAAATAATAGATAATACTTTTGTAGACAAATATTAATTGTGCCTACATATAAACTAATTTATTTATTGTTTGTTTGTAAATTTAATTTAATTTCATTTCATTTTAAGATAAGTTGGGCAAATGAAATGTGGCAATACGAACACATTTATATATACTGTGCCTACATATAAACACATTTACTTATTATTAATTCATTTTTCATTTCATTAGTGTTAGACCTGATGAAAGGTAAATTCATTTAATGCATAATGCACACATAACACATAAATACATTTAATTTATTGTGCTTCTATATAGACACTTTTTTTCCTTTGGCCTTCATGTAAATATGTTATTGTTTTGAACATCTCAGTGCTTGTTGCTGTGTACACTTGATGAGAAACTGCTGAATTAACAGCTGCTTTATTCTTTAAGTGCTCCTGGGCATTTTAATGTCATCTCTAGTGCTCTGGTTAGCGTCTGACCCCGGCGATTTATCCATACGGATTACCGAACTCTTGCTAAAGAGTGGAAAAGCTCAGTCTATCATTCTTAAGTGAAAGTCTGCTGGAGAAAGAAAAAAAAAAACATGTTTACACATTAACGGTGAAAAACATATGCAGCACATTAGTGGCCCTCCAGATGTTGCCGTGGTAATCTGATGCCACGCGCTCTGATTGGTCAGAAAGTTGTAATCATGAAGATGGTTCTCTAAACTGTTAATAAAAATGCTTTCACTCTGATAGGGAACGACGAGGTCAGACTTCTTAATAGGTTAAAGCGCTTTGGTTTTCAGCACGACAATCTGTTTTAACATCCAGCAGAATTACTTTTAAAAGCACAGTTTAAAAGTTCTGAGGTAAATACGTTTTTCTCTCATGAGTGTCCTTGTGGCTCTTTACAGGACACCAATAGAAATATGCCGTTCACATTAACTCTACACTCACTGGATGCATTAATATGTCCTAAATGAAACAGATTTTCAATCTAATCGTGATCATCGCAATTAAAAATAAGGATTTTTCTTCTTTTATTATTAAGTTGTGGATTACGGCCAGCTTTGTGAGGTTTGTGAGTGTTTGGTTTTCTTCAGCACCAAGGACAGCGACGCACTGAGACTCATACAGCAGTCAGTTCAAGTCTTAATAATAGAGGCATATTACAATCAAAGCCATATAATAAAGGCCATATGTTTCTGTATTCTAAAGATTATAGATCAACAGTGATGCGTTGCTGTTAAATCAGGCTCTGTTTGAGTTGTCTATAACATAAGAGCTCAAAAATCGATCCATTTAGGGTATTAAACACAATAGACACAGATTGCAGTATGCCCTTGATCAATAAAGCCACCAAGGTAATTGTAAGAATGACTGACATGAGTGTCACTGTTTCTGTCCATCTGTTGAGCAGATATGATTGTGATTATGTAAAAATATATAAATATTCTGGTGTAAAATGTGACAACTAGCCCCAGCTGAAGTAGTGAGTGTGTATTATGATCAGGATGCATCTGTAAAGAAGAAATGGTTTCGATGTCGCTCATCTTTTCCCAGTTTCATTCTCTCTTTGGCTTTTGTTATTGGGCCTGATTTGTCAGGGCCCCCGGTGAGAGAGGGTGCTATCACCGTACGCTTTTCTTTTGGCATTGTTAAAACTAAATGAAACAAGGTAATTAGCTTGTTACAATTAAAGTGACTCGACTGGATAAATTGTAATCACCCGAAATGAAGTTAGGCTTCCCTGCAGGATCAGCCAGCCAGCTGAGCAGCCTCATTTGCATAATTAAAATATACAAATGATAATGGATTTTGTACTCAATATCCAGCGGCTGTAAATCCAGAGAAATATGAATATTACAATAGCAACGCAGCTGCCTTGAGGTGAACGCGGGATGATGTTCACGTTTTCTCCCGCGCGCATCCATGACGAGTCTGGAGATGTGTGCGGAGCTACCAATTGAAAAGCCGAGTGATAAAATAGATGAAAAACATTCAAAAGTGATATTAGTTAATAATGCCTGTGGTGGAACCACGGGGTGGAGAAAGAGAGAGATACGTGGACCAATTACATTTTCAAATTGTCAGCGGCGGGTCCTCGTAGCGTCTCCCTACCTCGGGGGAAGCCTTTTTGCCTGATTACACAAAATTGGGATTGAATTAAACATCTAAAAGGGTTGTCCTAAGACAAACCCGAATGAAATTAGGCCTGCTTGTTTTTGCTGAGAGTGCGAGGAAGCTGGCACGCCGAGAACGAGTCAGAACAAGAGAAATTTTCTCAATTAGGAGAGGGACAATGTCGCAAAATTAGGCCTTAGAGGATTTGCCTCCGCTTTGCATTTGTCATTAAAGTGAGCGTCGCTGGCTTTAAACAGCTGGGTTCCTGTCAACTGCTGGCCGTTTTGCTGGCTTTCACTCTCTGTGTGTCTCTTTCTGAGCTTGGACTGAGTCCTGGTGTGAAGGAATGCCAAGCCAAATAGAGCGGTTAGATCTGCAGGCCACAAAATAATAATGACAACATTCATTCGCATTAAGAAATATCGAAACACTGTAAAAAAAAAAAAAATGCGTAAAGCTTAGATTATCATTATTATTTTTTTCAGTAGATGGTTTATTGTGACCTATAATATTGTTTTATTCGGTCAAAATTGCTTTTGTATCTTTTAGTTCATACCGTGTGGAGTGAATTTCCTCTGAATTGTGAAAACGACTTTTTAAGTTTATTTCTTGCAGTTTGTACATTTTGTCAGAATTGTGAAGAAAAAAAGTCCAATTGATCTTTATTATTGTTTTATTCTGTGGTGGAAGCAGGCTTCTATATTTTTTGACACTGAAACTACAAGCATAACAAAAAAAAAGGCATATAATATTGTAATGTCAATATATTGAAGGCCCCTCAATCTAATAAAATCATAATCGTATTGCATCTTTTAAGGTATTGGTAACTATCATTTCGCTGGTAGCCCCTCAGTGACTGAAATCCAATAATTTTATATTTTATTCAACAGCAAGTTCTGATGTCATATTTAAAATGAAGTGTGTATTTTATGTGCAATTAGTGTAAAAAAACAAACAAAAAAAAAACAATACATTTGAAACTGCCTGCTTGCAATACACTGGCCAAACTTTCAAATCTATATATTCATACTAACATAGAGTATATGCTTCTGCCCTAAAAGATGAAAAACGTCTCATAATTGCATAACATTTTGCTCAAACGTATTATCATTTTATAACATGCCTTTTTTGCTTTCTTTACTTCTCCCAATCAGCTTCTCCTCTTCATAATGACCTGTATGTGTGTGTCCACTACCTTAACATATTGTGTAACCGCGTCAATGTATTGAGTGTGTGTGAGAAGTGCTAAATCGCTTTTCTATGGGACATCAGTGCAATATGGACCAGAGCTGTAAGTAAATAATTTGCAGTAATCAAAGTTAATGGAACCCAATGGGAGAGGCTTATGCTATTGCAATAATCTCATTTAGCAGACAGCAGATTCAGTGGATAATTGGGCATAAGTAAAATTGAATTCCCCTGCTCAATTACTGAACTATTATATCAGCAAACACAGGTCAGCTGGATCTCTGACATGGTGGAAACACTAAAGGCGAGTGAGTACTCAACATCTAGTCGCTCTGTTCACCCAGAGCATCTGTCAAAATACAGCGAAGTCTACGCAATCACCTCATTTCTGGATATGAAAAACAATATATCAGTAGATTAGCAGAGTACACCAAATGGATCAAAGCAATCACATCCCAGAAATCATCTGGGTAAACTACACGATTACATCTTGCATTTTTCCTCTAATCACAATAGACTTAGCACAGAACAATTACAACAGTTGAAAAACATGAAAACAGATGGAAATGTGAGTGGTAACAAAGAAAAATATAAGGCTAGCTAGAGGTCTAATCATAGCTGTGCTGATATACAGCCTTATCATACCGCTACGAGTGTGATATTGTGATTATACAACAGTACGACGACACAACAAAAGTGTTTAAATAAAAAAGATGGAGTGTCTTTAAAAGCCCTCTTTTGTGCTGTACTTCCTTCCGCCAAGGCTTCAAATCTAAAGTTTACCATTTTACAACTGAGAACTAGTGACAAAGGAACGTTGAGTTGCCTCATTTTAAGCATATTGTATTACTGTATTAAACGCTCACTGTATTTAGTCGAATATTATGTCTTCGTGTAGTCTAAACAACTAAATTATTGCCTAAAAAACGTTTAAAACCACATTCCATGACACAAAAACCGTATTATTGATAAAATGTTGAGAAATACTGCAAGCAGAGCGATGCAAATGGTGAAATGGTTGACAGATGGAGTTCTGTTATCACTAGAATATCACAAAAAGAGCCTCGCAGCCAATAAGATCCAAGGAGCAAAAAGAGCAGTTGTGTGTGTGTGTGTGTGTGTGTGTGTGTGTGTGTGTGTGTGTGTGTGTGTGTGTGCTATATCTAAAAAAGGGAATACAGATGAAGAACAACATCAGGGTGAGGTCATAAATACTGAATTTTCATTTTTGTGTGAACTTTCATATAGACAATCTCAGAGAGAACAAGTTGTTAATAGGTACAGTAGATAAACTCCAAGTGGAAGAAAGCCATTAAAGCTGCAGTAGGTCACTTTTGTAAAAAAAAAAATTTTTTTTTTTTTACATATTTGTTAAACCTTGTCATTATGTCCTGACAGTAGAATATGAGACAGATAATCTGTGTAAAAATCAAGCTCCTCTGGCTCCTCCCAGTGCTCCTATTGCCATCTGCAGAAATTCGCCGCTCCCGGTAAGAAACAACCAATCAGAGCTGCGGTCCATAACCATGTTTTTAGCTTGTCCTGAATCACTAGGGTGCACCTATAATAAGTGTTTATATTCGGACTATTTTAGATTGCTTCGGTGATACCGTGGCGGAGTAACCCAGTACCTTTGTGATTCTTCATAGACATAAACAGAGAGAAGTAGTTCCGGCTACAATGTTCTTCCGCAAGACGCAAGCAGTTCTGTTTATTGACCGCTAGAGCATCAAAAGTTACCAACTGCAGCTTTAATCGCAATCAACTTTGTGCTTTATTTTGATCTGGAATTATACATTTGATATGAAAAATATTAGTTTTATCAAGAAATTCAGTTATCTGAAGTGCTATTCGGACGGTAGGCTACGAGTTTCTAGATAACCTTATGTTTCAGAGAGGCACTTTATGATTTTAATCTTATCTGAATTTGCCACGTCTGTGTTTATTAACTAAATTAATAATTTGAAAACGCAAATATCTGCAATGGCTGTTATTTTGTTACCATAAGAACTTGAGTATTTTGACCTACCTGAGCATCCCTTTGCGCATCAGTGTTGCATGCAGCACCTTTAATTATTAAAGGCATCCAACAGATATAATAACAAAAATAAAACCTAATAAGGAGCGCCAAATTGCAGAAACTTTATATCAGCGTGAGGTACAAAAACGAATCAATCAGATAAATAGGCCTAATTCATGTTACATGTTGCAGCCACAGATTATGAACTGTCCTAATTGGTTCATGATCAGACATCTAATGATCCCATTGCCTAAAACTAACTTATCTGGTTTGAATAGAAGACGTATAGGGTTTCTCTTTCTGTCTGCCTTTCTTTCTTTGTTCATTGTCACTTTTGAAATAAGTGACTGCTAAATGAATAAATGTAAATTTATGGCTAAAGGCTAAACCTGGCCTCCAGATTAATTTATAGTATGTAGTTTTACGTTGCTGTAGGTTTGTGGTGCCTCATGATGGACTGTTATGAAATTGACTTTTTTTTTTCTTTTGAATTAATGAATTTTGGTGAACTATGTACACATACTTGCATACTTGCTCCTTTCTGCAAAAAAAGAAGATATCTATGAAGATTTTTAGTCAGGTTTCAGGCCCCATCATAGCATAGGAACTGCACTTGTTAAAATGACTTGCTTCTTGCGTCAGACTAAAGCTGCATCCCATTGCTAGTTTTGCTTGATCTTAGTGCTGCGTTCGACACCATAGATCATGACATACTCATAGATCGATTACAAACCTATACAGGTATTCAAGGGCAGGCTCTAAGATGGTTTAGATCCTACCTGTCCGATTACTACAACTTTGTCTATTTAAACATTAATCTCAGTTAAATCTAGTAAAGTATGGAGTACAACAAGGATCTGTCCTAGGCCCTCTGCTATTTTCAATATACTTGTTTCCCTTGGTAATATTATTAGAAAGTACGGGATTATCTTCCACTGTTATGCTGATGATACTCAGCTATTTATCTCAACGAGACCAGATGAAACTTTTAAATTATCTAAAATAACAGATTGTAAAAAATGTAAAAGACTGGATGAACAAACATTTTCTCCTATTAAATTCTGATAAGATTGATATATTAGTTAATGGACCAAAAAATTGCAAAAAATAAAATCATATTTCCATGTTACAAAAACAGCATTCTTCCATCATTGCCAAGCTATGAAACATTACCTGATGCTAGTTCATGCATTCATGTCCTCTAGACTCTAGACTATTGTAATTCACTTCTAAGTGGTTGTCCTGCATCTTCAATAAACAAGCTACAGATAGATGCAGCAGCTAGAGTCCTTACCAGGTCAAGAAAATATAATTTTACAATTTTACAGTCTCTGCACTGGCTTCCTATTAAGTTCCATATCAGTTACTAAATATTACTACTTAATTTTAAGCCCTAAATGGTTTAGCTTTTGCATTCCTAACTGATCTTCTCTCATGCTACCATCCATCCTGCAAGTCTCTGGACTTCTGGTAGTTCCTAGGATAGCAAAGTCCACCAAAGAAGGTTTTTCATATTTGGCTCCCAAATTCTGGAATAGTCTTCCTGATAGTGTTCGGGGTTCAGACACACTCTCTCTGTTTAAATCTAGATTAAAATCTCGCCAAGCATTTACATAATGTATTTCATAACCGTGAACTTCAGTTACTTCTGATCAAATGCACATTTTCATTCCTTCATGCTATGGTTGAATACATAATATTTTGCTTGGAAATCCTATTTTCTCTATCACCTTCTCTGTTTCTAACATGATTGGCATCCAGTGAAACTAGGAATTATGCCAACCTTCAGACAACATACAAAACTATCAAATTTTGCAATAATTGTCATCAACTTGTAATAGTCACCACTGATAAGCTATCAGTAAATATGATGTAGAATCTTAAATTTTCTATAAAGCTGCTTTGCAACTATTTGCACAGTGAAAAGCACTATATATATAAACTTGAATTGAATTGAGCAGCTCTCATGCATCAAAGCCCCCCCCCCCATTCTTTACCTTTGATTTACCCTCATACGCCCCTGTAACTCTGCCCTATGCACTTTTCTATCAATTTCATGATGAAATTCTCCTTAAACCCCAAAACTGTAAGTGTACGCAGTCCACTGAATCCATGCCATCCAATAACTAAATGTATTTAAATCATCATTTAAAGTAATGCCGCTCTGCTCCTTTTACCCAGGACTCCAGAAAAATCAGGGACCCAAGCTTAAGGCAGCTTAGTTCCCCGAAAAAGATGTATTTAATCTTAAGATATTAGGCCGGGTTATTTTTACTTACCATCGGTGGGTATTAAAAACATTTGCTTGAAGATTTGAGTGAATGAAACAAATGAAATGAAAGTGTGTGGTGGGTGATGTTAATCAAGTAGAGCAGCGTCGAGTCCAGCGCTGAGGGTTTAACAGATGTCAAACAAGTCTCACAGAGCTCCATTAGTAATATGAAGGGTGCATGAGATGATGATTAAATGTTATTTAAAGAAAGGACAAGAGAAGATAAAGTCCTGTCGGAGGGGGGCCTGCTGCTCCTTTCAGCGGCGTTTAAGCAGAAGGAGAAGAGATGTTTGTTTAACATCGTCTCATTGCTTCGACCTCTCTCATTAAAATGGAGGAGTACACTACGCTGTTAATGTTGTGTCTCAGCCGCCCTCTTTTCACACACCAAGAGCTTCATTTAAATAACGTACAGGTCCAATTAGACGGGAAATTAAATTGTCATTATTTAAGTGGGTGACAAGCAGAGGAAGTGACAGGAAGGAGGCAGGAGCGGTTTGTGTCCCTTGAGGCCTGCTGTAGTTACACTTATGAATTTGGGAGGAAGCGGCGCTGATAATCACACACAGGCCCATGTGTTCGGAAACTCGACAGAGGTGCAGATTAAATTCAAATTACGCAAAACCATTATGTTCAAATGTAATTTGTTTATTTTTAAGAATATCGTATTGTTTCGGTACTTAATTTAGCATTCAATAATAATATTAACCGACAATAGTGCATTATAATGATTGATTATGACTCAGGGTTTTATTATTATTATTATTATTATTTAACAACCCATGAATAACTGGATAAAACTAGGGTCACACTTTATTTTAGGGTCCAATTCTCATTATTAACTAACCATTAACTATGACTTTTGCCTCAATTAACTCCTTATTTGCTGCTTATTAATAGTTTATAAGGTAGTTGTTAAGTTTAGGGTATTGGGTAGGATTATGGATGTCATGCATTATATGTACTTTATAAGCACCAATAAACAGCCAATATGTTAATAATAGACATGCTAATAAGCAGCTAGTTATCAGTGTGAATTGGACCCTATACTAAAGTGTTACCATATATATATATATATATATATATATATATATATATATATATATATATATATATATATATATTGCTATTTTGAAATGTAACATTTTATGCATAAAAGTGTTAAAAGTTACAATTGTTTTTTATTATTTTAGTAAGATATGCTTTAAAAAAAAAAAAAAAAAACTCCAAGGCTACGTTCATTTGATCGAAAATACAGTAAAACAGTAATATTGTGAAATATTATTACAATTTAAAATAACTGTTCTATTGCAATATTTTGTGCAATATTTAAAAATGTAACGTGATGCAACGCTTCATTAATCCAGTCACGTGATCTTCAGAAATCATTCGAAGGAACATTTATAATTAATGTTGAAAACGATCGTTTCTGCTTAACATTTCTGCTATGCTATTTGTTCATATGAATGCATCCTTTCTGAATAAAAGTACTTCTTTCTTTCTTTTTTCAAGTGCTGATCTCTTACTTGTGTATTTATCTTGAGTCATTTCTATACATTATTTATTTGCGATCAGGAAGGTTAGCCGATGGGCCCCTGCGGCCCCTGTCCTGTCTGCATACACTGCCACATCTCCGTCATAAAGCTGATGGATGGAGTGAAATCAGAAGTGGACAGGTGATCTCTGACCCGAGCATCTGTGCTGCTGCGCTGCTGTCTGTGGTCAGTCTGAGAGCCGCTAACACTTACAGACTGACCTCAGAGCTCAGCCACGAGGGCCACTGTCTCACCGGGGGATCCTTTGACTCTGTATGGCCACTTAGATCACTGTAGAAAGCATTTGATATCTTATATATTCATCCATAGATAGTTATTTTTGATGGAGAGTCAGACCAGATGTTTTTAAATGACCGAACCAGTGCCTATTTATAATGCTTGAAAGAATTAAATAGTGTAGTAAAATGTACTTTAGATTTTTTCCTTCTTTAGTTGTAAATGCTTCAGCTGACTCATATTTCTAGTGCATTCTATTTGTATTGGTGGAATTTAAATTAACCTGTTAAAATTGACGTTTAATGCTGTCACCTCTATTGAAACTAGGGGTTACATTTGTAACATTTCATTGAATAAAGTTACAGTATGTAAATGTGTGATTATATAGGCACTACTGCTATTTATGTTGGTAAAAAAAATACAGTAATAGAACAGTAATATTTTGAAATATTATTACACTTTTAAAATAACATTTTTTATTCTTTCTTTTTACTGTCACTTTTAATCAATTTAATGCATCCTAGCTGAATAAAAGTATTACTTTCTTAAAAATACATACTTTACTAACCCCGAACTTTTTTAACAGTTGTTTATATATTATCCCATTAAATATAAAAAATATATATATTCCCAAACAGCTTAATGCTCTTAGATTTACTGCAGTTGAACTACTTCAAAACATGAGTAACTTCACTCCAGCTTCCTCAGCCCTGAGAACACAGCTTCGTAATGTTTTCTCCAACGAAAGAAGTGGCCTTCGGCTAAATTAAATTTTGAAGGTGAGAAACTTTCTTTTGGCTCACTCAGACAGTGATATAAACCTTGATCGTGGAGAGCCTGGATAAAAAAACAAGACCAGGACTTTTCCACTCTGTCACGGCCTCCGTTTGTCTCTTTCTCATGGTGATTTTTTACATCGACCCCAAGAAAAATAAAAGGGTCCACAACCGGCAAATTGAAAATCCATTTGTTGAACAAGTACCTCTCACTTACAAAAAAAAAAAAGAGCAGGGGAATAATATGACATGTGCGCTAATAACGCCTTTCTGCAGTGCCATCTGTCTGAGGGAAAGGTCAGGAGAAGATGGCAGGTGATGGAGAGAGCGAGAGAGGGGAGAAAAACAAGTCAAATGTACAGCGACAGGCGAGGGGCGGCGTGACATCACATGAATGTCATAATTGAGCGGCACTAAATCGAGAGGCCCACTTTCGATGTGTCAATAAACAAGTTCAAGGTGACACGGCGGATCAATACAGCGCGACAAGACCCATCCGACAAATTTACTGCGGTGTAATTGGGTGCAAAATGACTCAACTCAACCTTCACGCCGCAGAAAAAAAAAAAGGAAAGAAAAAAGAAAGAAAAAAAAATCTCAGCGCCCGCCGTCGCCCTCCGGCAACAGTTTGTACATGTCACATATGCCTTCAGGTGACATTGGCAGACAATAATGGATTTTGTTTTGGTGTTTTTGTTGTGTGCGTATGTGTGTAAAAGACAATAGAAAAAGGTAGAAAGAATATGTGTGTGAAACAGGAGCTGAGACTTGCAGGAAGAGTTCATTATTTACCTACTTGCATGTCAATACTAAACTATATTCTGTTAAAGCATAAAACATACATTTAGATATTAACGGTTAGTGGAGTTTTGAATTGATCACATCTATCACAATATAAACAAACACACAAAAATAGATGGTGGTTTTTAAAAAAAGAAACAAGATATTTTAAAAGGCTCTTTAAACATTCTAATTTTGTGTTACACTAATAAAAATAATACAAGAAATAACAGCATGTTATTAACACCTTATGAAGAGTTCATTTGCAAAAACAATTTTTTTACAATTTAATTTTTTTTTTTACAATTTTCAAAAATCATGTTTTTCATTTCACAGTCTCATTTCCAATCTCAGTCAAACTGTAGCTGGGTTATTTTGATTTGGTAAAAAAAAATACAATTAATGACTAAAAAATACAGCTAATTAACACAATAAAACACAAAAAAAAATATAATAACAATAATAAAAGAAAATAATAGTAAAAAATTAATAATTTGCAAATAAAATATTAATATATTCAAATTGTTTCCACAAATAAATCAAATAAAATACAGTATTTAAAAAAAATCGAACCTAAAACATTAATTATAATAATTATATAGATTATGAAAGTATTTTTAAAGATTTTTTTAAAGAGTCCCTGAAACATTCTCATTTTGATTACTAAAAATAAAAGGAAATAACAAACAAAACTAAAAATATATCAAATAAAAAACATCTGAATAACAGCATTTAACAGGGTTTGGGATGACACAGATGAATAGTTGTATTTTATGGTGACTTGATTTTATGATTTTGTGTGTGTGTGGGGAGGGGGGGGGGTGTTCTGCTCTTTGAACAATCTCAGTTGTGTTATAAAATAAAATACAATACAATACAATACAATAAATGATATGATGTAATATGATATGATATGATATGATAATGATAATGATAATGATATGAAATATACGTGATATGAGAGTGAGTAAATTTTATTTTGGGGTGAGATATGCCTTGCGTACACACACACACACACACACACACACACACACACACACACACACACACATTTATGTATAATCCTTTTTTTTTCTCTCAAAACTGCATAGACCAAGTGTTCTATTAAGGAACAATGAAAATACAGGATTCTCTCACACAAAAAGTAATTGCAAAATGAATAGGCTGTAACACATCCACAGTGATATTGACAAAAAGCTGCCATCTCGTATGAGGTAATCATAACTTCTCATTCACAGCGCTGCTATCATCTGGAGCAGGTATATTGTTGGGCCGCTAACGAGATGACTATAATTGATTTTTTTGGGGAATAGAGTCATTAACCTCAAATGTCAGCACCTCCTCCTCAAGTGCTGAGATATTGATCCGCTAATGCAGCTTCAATAGAGGCTGATGTTTAAACAGAGACATAAACACGGCTTCGACTCGTCTGCTTGTATCATCACACAGAACTTCACTGAAAAATAAATTACATTGAAATGAGGGATGAAAAACTTCACTTGGTCTAAAACTTCTCTTTCTCTGTCTTTAATGGAAGTATAAAGTATTTTAGGAGCGCTCAACCGATCACTAATGTTTCTTAAGGCATATTTACAGTATATATATATTGACTGAATTTGTTGGATATTGGTTACCGTAAAAACAAGTATATATATACATAAAGAATAGTTTCAGCTCATCACTTTTTTTTTTTTTACTTTTTATTATTATTATTATTATTATTATTATTATTATTATTATTATTATTATGAAGAAAAAAGTGAGGCAATTAAAATGAAAGTGAAAAGGGGACAGTTTTTTAAAGATGAATCTTAATTTAACAAAAGTATTACAATTATTTTTTTGTTCAAACTTACATATTATTTCAGCTGATAAAATGTGGCATTTTTATGCTCTTAGACATTTTGTCATGTTTTCATCTGTGTAATTTAAATATCATTATTATTGCTGTTTTTCTTAATATTTTATAATTTCATGTTTTCTGTTTTCATTTAAATTTTAGTTCAAGTTTTAGTCATTTTATTCTGTTTGTCATTTTTATTAGTTTTTTATTAAGTTTTAGTTTTATGTATTTTTAAATTATTTTAGAATGGCAACTTTACATTTAAGAAATTAAGTAATTTCTAAAACGTTTTTAAATATCTTTAGATTTTATTTCAGTTAATGTCTATTTTATTTCAAGCAAATAATGATTTTTTTATGGTTTAAGTTTCAATTAATAATCATAACCTTGGTTATAAGGGCAACAAAAATTGGATATACTGTAAATCTCAATCTTCATTTAAAATAAATGATGCTATAATTCTGCCATTGCGATATTTTCCATTAACCAAAAAATAAGATATTTTGAAGAATGTTCATGCTGCTGTTTTCCATAGGATTTACAACTCACACAACAACTGAGATTTCAATTTGAATCTATTGTTTATACAAACCTACCAAACAGCAACAAAGTGTAATATTGTATGTATATGAGTCATGGACTATTTTAATTTACTTTTTTTTTAGAGTACAGTCCCAATTGCCTTTGTTGCACATGTTCAACAGAAGAAAGAAAGTCATATAGATTTGGAACGGCATGAGGGTGATTAAATGATGACAGAATAATCATTTTGGGATGAACTATCCCTTTAACTGATACTGTATATCTTTGTTTGGTTACGGAGCATATTGGCTAATCTGTGACATTTGCCATTTTCATATCAAATGATCAAAACAAACTATATGGAAGTACAGTTTGTCAGAAGTTGGACTAAAGCCACGGATCTCATCAGCAGCTACGCTAATATTCGCTACATGTAAACATCCTCTGCCAATGTGGGGTGAGGATATGAACTCTCAGCGTTTGATGGATTAGTGACATTTCCAAAGTAAAGCACATCTGAGGCTGCCCTCACCATGTGGTCTATGTGGGTTTAAACCCAAGCTGGGAGAACCGTGTAACTGATATCTTTGTGTCATGGAGCATATCCGGCATGCGGCGCGCTGACAGCCAGCGAGTGATGGCTGATGCTTCGATGTCTGTCGGTGTCTGTGTGTGTGTGTGTTTTCTGCTGTGTGTTCCATTGTCTCAGTGGCATTTGCTCTTGATGATGGCTGGAAGGAGCCCAGGGCGACCCGGAGGTGCAGACTACAATCAAAGGTCCTCTGACACCGCTGAGAATCATCACAGCTTGATGATAACCTGACTACCTTCAGGTAATCCCACGCAAGTGATAGCTGGCAAAAACTTTCTCGCCATACAGATGGAGTTTGAGCTGTCCGGGTGGGTTAAATACGATAAGCTTTGGATTGATGGGCACAAGCATTCGAGGAGGTCTTTGTGACTTCAGTGGCATTGTGTGGGGGTATTTTGGGAGAGAAGGTGAATAAATTAGCATCTGTGTGGTTGCTATGTTGTTCTCTGCCATGAATAAATGGAATTAAGTCATGTTTACAATGAATAAATCCCATTGGTGCCACTAATCCCAGAAGATGAGTCTATATAAATACGTTGACACAGATACCAGACATACTGTAGTAGGGTAATGTGCACAATTAAATAAAAAGTTATTAGAAAGGTACTTTTGCTTACAAAATTTAAATGCAAAAGTTTAAATTTTATAGTTCTAAAAATAAAATATTTTAAGACTTTGAGAAAAAAATATTTGAAATAAAAGATAACATTTATTTATTTTTAATAATTTTATTTAGAATATTTTTTTATTTATTTTAAATATTTCACTTCAGATAACGCTTATTTCAAGGAACGTTTTTTTCCTCCTAACTTCATAACTATAATAACCCTGACTTGTTGACTAAAATGCCATTAAGATATAACCAATAATAATAATAAAAAGTACAGTAATTAAATATTTCCTTGAATAGGCTACATGCAAACATACTTATATTAATCATTATTTTCAAAAATGTTTTAAATGTATTGGTCAAAATAAAAAGTATTTAATTGTATTTTATGACAAATTTGTGAATTAAATAAATATAAATGAAAATAAATAAATGTTCAAATATCATTACATTTTTGCACCACATTAATTTTTTTAAACATAGTAACCTTGTTTTAAAAAGTTTAATTTTCTGATATTTGAACTCTTATTGTTGATGATATGTGTTATATAATTTCATGTTTATTTTATGTTGGTTGGGCCTGACTTTTTTTTTTTTTTTTTTTTTTTTGTAAATAGATAAATAAAAAAGATCTTTTCAATTTTATCATTTTATCATTTTAATTAGGTGTTTCCTTTATAATCAAAGCAAACAAAATCAGTGCATCATAGAGAAAAAAAAGTCCAGATTTTGTCTGGGCCTAGTAAGAAAAGGCTAGTTAAAAGGTTTCTTAAATTTTTTGCCAACCTGGACCCAGCTGAAGGCCTAATGTCAATCGGGAAATAGAAGAGGAAATAGAAAACTATTGACAATTTCCTACAGCTGTGTTAACACTTGGGAACTGTATGCAATATTTATGGCAGTTTGTTTTGGGGCCTCCGATGGCGGCGATGGCAGGTATTGTTGGGGGTTAGATGGATCCTGCTGAGGGCAAGCATTGTAAATGTATAACATCTTGGAATGCACAGACCATATCTCCCCCTGCCCCCCAAGCAACTCCCCCAAATACCCTCCCTTCTGCCCACAACCCCCTCTCCTCCAAAACTACTGGTGTGTGAAATATGAAAGAGACATGTTGTCTTTCAATTTGTCCAATATACCTCACAGGTGGGCTCCAGGTACACGGCCCCTCAGTAGCTGAAAAATGACTGGTGAAGTGCGAGTTGACTTTGATGAACCTCGCCACTCCTGGCCCTATCATTCTTTTCCATCTGGCTTCCTCGGCTGCCGCGTGGACAACGCTCTGGAAATTTGTCTTATTGAAGTGAAGCTGCGCTCCGATTCCTGCCGACTCCGAGCCAGCTAATGAACAGGCGCTTTAGAGTTCACTTACCCGCCCCTCATGCTGCCAAAGCTGGGCACGACGGCATGCCGTTCGTCCTCCTGGCTGCTGGGTGCATGGTGTGTACCACAGGGGTATGTTATAGGTACGCTCTGTTTATCAAAGTATCATAATTGGGATATAACTTAATAACTTGATATTCAACCAAATTAATTCTTGTTAAAGAAATAAAGATCAATAAGCTCTGTTTGAAGGTGTGTCACTTTTGGATGTGTATTTTTAAGGGGGTTTAATTAAAGGGGCCTAAACTTTGACACTCTTGTTCATATACTGAAGTAAAAGTCTGCATTATTACCTTGATTTTCTTTGCAAACAAGCAGTTGATTCAGCAAAATTACTAATTGTAAATAGTTTCAGTACAAACAGCTCTTCCTTTAGCCGTTGACATGGTTAGCGTATCTGACACCAAAAGACCATTAGCATCTTGCACGGGTTAGACTTGATCCCGCTGGTCTGTTTAATCCTCTCCTTGTAAACCCCAGTGAGCAGACGGTGGGACACAGAAGATGTGATTAAGTTGGAGTGATTTCCAGCAGGGACTGGATTAAACTCAATAAGAGTCTCTTAATCCAGCTAAGAAGCGGTTGACCCGGCTAAGCTCTCTGCTCTTTTACCAGCTCAGCCAGAGAAAGTCTTCACCTCGCTCAAGAAATCATTATAGTTCACACCTAGTAAATGCATTGTCAGCAAAAAGGAAATGTGGGAAAATTGTATTGATGTAAAATAAAAGGACAAGAAGTAAAGTCAGTGTCAAAACACTCTGTCCAAAATTACTTACTTTATACTACACACTTTGTAACAGAGGCTCATTGGAAAAACACACCTGTGACGACATTTCTGCAAAATTAAATTACATTACACTGCCAGGTTCTTAACACCTTCGAAGTGAAATGTCAAGTGAATGCATATTCATTTTTATCAGGTGAATATGAATCTGGCTGCATTTTATGACTGTTGTTGGTTGTTGTTTATGTCCAGAAAGTCCAAAACTAAACCCAAACATAAATATAATCGATAGTGTCAACAAAATCAATCAAGATAAAACCACGTTTTCTGAAGCAACCATGCTATTTTAGTTTGAATCTTTTTTTTTTCTTTTTTTTACCAGGTGCGCTACTGAGCAAGTTTACCACTCATACAGGCCATACATATGGAACTAGTTATGTGATGCAATCATCAGAATGTTTTACTTTATAAACCATTTTTAAATCATGGTTTTGGGGGTCATAACAAAGTATTGTACTTTGTGTATTGTAAAGAACTGTGACTTTATTAACTGATCATTTTCATAATTTGTGTGAAAAGGAACAAAAGTGTGTTTTCCTACGGTGTTCATTTCATCTGCAAACTGCTATGAATTGTATGTGAAGGTACATTTTTGGAGTTTAACAAAAATGAAAATAGAAGCACATATTTCCAATGAGTCTGTGATTGCACTGTATCTCTATTTTATGAATTTTCTGATAGATACTCCATTTCCATTATGTAAGGAAAGATTAGACATCCAGATTTTTAAAGTGCAATTCTTCTTTACTATTTTTTATTAAAGAAATACATATTAAATGGCATAGATTAATGCATAAAAATGCAAACGTATACAAACTTAAACTGATACTAGTGACTTAGCCATGCCAGGAAAGATTTGACTAGATTTGAAAAAGTAATAAGCTACTAAATTAGCTTATTTAAACTTCATGTATATGTACACTAACATCAAAGTAATAAAAGTAAACAACATCTATATACTGATAAATGAGTGTTTCCCTTTCATCTTTTTTGTTTTTTTATTGTTAGTCATGTGGGATCAGGCGTAGCTGAGAGCATCCTTTACGATCTTATTGCTCTCTGTACGACTAAACTAAAGGAGTTTCTCCATTAATACCCGAGACCATCTCGAAAACAAGCCAGTGCATTACACAAATGAAAAAAGCGACAGTAACCAAAGGAAGAGGGAGGGAGGGGTGTGTACTGGACATTATTTAAGTGTTCTTGTAAGCCATCTAAGATATTAATGTTGCAAAGCTACTTATGAATATTTAAGAACATAAAAGCGAGATAGACTTGTGCAACCCAGATGACCACAACTCTACGGGGAGAACATCTCCTGAATTTATGATGGATTTTAAACACGATCAAAACAATCAGGGTGTTTATGACAATAAAGAAGAGGAGGGGAAAATGATAGAAGGCTTATTGTTATCTTAAAAGCTTGCGGCTCTGTGTAATGCTGTTCTGTGTAACTAAATCTGAATATGATCAGTGACCACCGAACACTAAGCAGACGTATTGACTTTTTAACAGTGGAATGCCATAAAACAAAATGAAAGTAAAAAAAAAAATAAAAAAAAATGACCTGCCGAGTACTCTGATAAATTTGAAACTGTAAATGAATACAAAAAATTTAATTTAAAAGAGTCATTGTACAATTTTTTTTTCTCTTTTTAAAAAAAAGAACTGGTACATTAACAGACACGGAAAGCATAAAAAATGCAAAGAAAATTAATTTTTATTAATTAATTAATTTTTAAATTAAAAAAAAAATATATATATATATATATAAAATTATGAGGTTCATTAATACATTTTTATTAATTTTTTTTACTCTATTGATAAAGGATTATATTCTTTAAACTCTACAGCCACATAGTGTATAATAAACACACAATAAATTGCATGATCAAATGGTTATACTGTATACAGTATATACTGTGCATATTTAACATCAATTAACTAAAAATAAATTCATAAAAATGTAATTACTAGTAATAAAACATTCTTTTAAAAAAAATGTAATTTTAAAAACTTTTTACAATTTATTTATTTAACTTAATTTGAACTAGCTTAAGGCAACATTTTCATTTAGTTTAGGCTGAAGTACTAAAATAACAAACTTATGTACTTATGTATAAGAGGAAAAAAAATAACTGTTTAACTGTAACAAATTTACTGTAATTTTAACTAAATGAAATGAAAACTGAAAAAAATATACAATAAAATTCCCAATATTAAAAACCGTATATCAGTGATACTAAAATAACACTTATACATATAAATGTACACCATATTTTTTTTTTTAACTATTCTTTCCCTGATTTCTGTTGTTTCTTAATATTTTTTGATAATATTTTATCCGTAATAACGTGATTCATGTCTTTAGAATTAGCATTAGTTCATTATCACAGCCGTCCAGTATTTCGAGCTATGGCACTAATTCAACTAAACATCTTCAGTGATGTATTTAGGAGTTGTATGTCTCTGCACCCTCATTCTGTGCATCCGTCCACTAAACAACAGCCCGCATCTCCTTTTCTCTAAACACAAAGAGCAGAATAAAGTCTAAAAGGCTCTTTGTCTGTGACCTTATCCACATCACTGCCAAAACACTTGCCCTCACATTGCCCAGAACTGAACTTCCTGGATTACTCCTGGACCCTGAAATGTAAAGTATTTCCCCTGCATTAAGTTGTATTAGCGATAAAGAGCTGCACTTTTAATCTGTCCTTGATGAAGAAGCAATAATACAGTACATGTTCAGGAAGAGACTGCATTACTGGTGATTATACATCCATATACTTTCAGACATGTAACATGACAGAGAATCAGATTACTGTTTTTCATTTAAGAAAATTGTTTTGTGTGTGTGTGTGTGTGTGTGTGTGTGTAGGTCAACCAATAATTTATTTTAATTCAATCATTTACATGAATATGACAGCATCTAATCAGGCCAACCTATGTGAAATGAAACATCAGCTCAAATCATGTAGCTTAATTTAATAATAAATCCTGAACTGTAAAATAACACATTACTCGTTAATGTGAGTGTGTCAGTCTTTAAAACTCCAAATCTAAGAGATTTGGCTCCCACTATGGATAATTAACCCTTTGGACAATAGCAAACAGCACCAAGAGGCCCTGGCTAATGGCCTGATGAATTTTTAAGCACAGATGAACAGGATAATGCAGCTCTAATCCATTAGGGCCTTTCGGTTTGTGTGTGTGTGTGTGTGTGTGTGTGTGTGTGTGTGTGTGTGTAGTGATTGTTATGTGGAGTGTATAAGGAGTGGTAAGTATCTTAATGGATGGTGAGTTCTTACGTGTTTTAGAGTAATTTCCATAGAGGAATAACTGGAGCATATGAAGACCGAATGACCAGGGCTGTTACACATCCCAAAAGAGTTGGGATGTTTTTCCTATAAAACATATGCATCACCAAAGGAAGCATTGAAATGCATGATGGTTAACACTAGATGGGCGTTCTGTATAGTGTTTCATCAGTCTGTCCACAAGTAGCCTTTTTAGCCACTTTAAATACACTTTGCAAATGGAATAAACCATCGCTTTCCTGTAAACATCCATTTAGTTCTGTAATTAAACAGACTTTGGCTTTTCTTTTCTTTTCTTTGCAATGATTCGTGAAGCACTGTATTGCTTTGTACTTAAGGTTCATTTAGGGGGTGTTGAAACTACACTGTTTTCCACTGAAAACTGAATTGTTATGCATTTAGCCCGTTTTTATATAAAAACAGAGTTTATATCAAACATTTCCGACATTATTTCTCAAAATAATGAGTTTAAATTAAGAAAAAAAATTCTCTCTATTGTAAATTTATATTTCCTTGTTTTTTTCGGTATAATAGCATTTATATCACTCAATTCTGACATTGTAATTTGCAATTTCAAGTTTGTCACGCAGTTATAGCTTGCAATCGCAAGTTCACGTCATGCAATTCTAAAGGAGAAATGCAGAATTTTGAGGAAAAAGGCCACATTGCGAGGAAAAAAAAAGTCACAATTGTCTCCGGCCCGCTCCTCCCACCCGCTCCGGCCTCCTCCACCGCTCTCCTCGCCCTCAGCCCAACACCACTGAAGTGCGGGAAACGGGCTTCCTTTAAAAAACTTCTCAAAAATGCAAAGGACTTCTCTGTTTTCAGTATGTCATCGTCATATGAGCATACCCTTAGTCAAAGTTTCATGCATTAACAACAGTATTTTTGTTTTGTTTTGTTTTATACGTGCTTTGTCTGGAAGGTTATCGTTAGTTCTGCGCCTTTAAGACTTTAAATATGTAAATTCCTTATTTTGATTGGCTAACATTTGCATCCCAAATGACCTGTTTCTGCATCTTTATATGGACATAGGTGGACAATACATAACATTTGACAAATAATGAAATCTGTAGGCTACATTTATTCTAGTGTTACAGTTATATCATATTAGATCATCATGAACTTGAGATATTAATGACTGCACACAATGGGGACCAAAATGATGTTACCTTCAAATATAACAAGTTTTGGCCAAATTTTAATGCAGCATCATCATAAATGACTGAATCCACAATACAGTTTGTTAACTGAAAAATATTAATTTAATTTCTAAATTTTACCAGTAAACTATTAATAGACTGTTCCTTTCATGTCATTTGAGCCTTTAGGTTTTTAGTGATTTAACTGAGAGTCAACGCTTAAAAACAGAATATAGAAAATTCTTTCTGGAAGAAAGTTGAGCAAAATAAACAGTTAAAAAATTGATAGCAAAGCCAGTCACAGACCCACTGCCATCACTGCATTCTGCCACCTGAAATGCGTAACGAAAGCGTACAACAAATAAATCTCTCCATAGCTATCTGAGCACATCACACTCCTGGCTACAGGTTTGTCTTGGGTTGTATATGTGTGTGACGGAGCGGCTAGTGTTACACGTCCGAAACACACTCGGAACAGGACTCAGTAAATGATGGCTGTGGGCGAGCAGGGCAACTGTAAACTCGCTCTCTGGAGATGACCTAAAGCAGCGGGTGATATATGTGTGTTTTGGTTCGCCTCTGGGAAAGTGAACACGCTTATTTACACAGAGCACCCCTGGGTGTAAGGCGAAGATACACACAAACACTAACACTCTATCATCACACACACACACACACACACACACACACACAACATCAGAGACAAACTCAAAATCTCCCTCATGACCAAAATGCAGGAAACATACACTGTTGGGTCTCTGTTGAAGATAAATTTTTTCAGGATATATACTGATTCCCGTGTTGGATGTATCTTTAATGAAAATAAATCAATAAAATAAAAAAAATGCCATATTATTGTATATATTTTTTAAATGTATTTAAATGAAAAAAGTAATAATTGAATAATATCTATCTATCTATCTATCTATCTATCTATCTATCTATCTATATATATATATATATATATATATATATATATATATATATATATATATATATATATATATATATATATAATCTTGAGGATATTCTTTCTTATATGTGCTATATTTTAAGAAAAAACGTGTTGTCTATAACGAGTGTGAACAAATAACTTACTTGCATAAAAATCAGCAAGGGAAATTTCAATATACCATGAAAACACAATATTACAATATAAAAACTACATTACAAGCTTTATTAAATCATTATAAATGTATATTTTTTATATCTAGTAGGCTATGCTGTGAGTTTGGAAATGTATTTTGAAATACATTTAAAAATGTTGGTATTTGAAAGTTGAAAGTAAATGTATTTTCAGTTTAAAAATATATGTATATTTAAGATGAATTGCTCAAAACATATATTTAGCATGTATTAAAATATATATTTTAAGAAGGAAGGAAGGAAAGAAGTAATAAGTAAATAAACAATGCAGTATGTACATGTTCAGTAATGTCCATTCTGAACATACCCAGACATTCAGACCACAAGAAATAATCACTCTCAGGCTATGGTCAGTAATAATTGATCTCAGTCATAATATGTTTTCTGTCAAAGATCAGCTTGGCTTTATGATCTGCAGTAATGTAAACCACTCTATTTACTGTACATACACTTTTATTTTTAGACTCTCATTGTTCGGTGTTGATTTATTTGGTTTTCAGGGTGAAATGTGTTGCTCAACAAACCTCACATCTCTTTTTTTTAACAATATTGATTCTTTTTTTTTATTATTATTATTTGTCGACTGCTTTATTTGCAAAAATAATTCTTTATTTGCACTTTAATTGTCTGCCTTAGAAATTTAATAAAGAAAACTGGATAACAAATCCAAAGCAGATATAACTTCATCTTAACCAAGATAAAAATACTCTAAGGCACAAAATAATCCTGCTGTTTTAGATTGGCAAAGCCATCTCCAGAGAGCAATAGTAATCTTCTTTATTTAGATCTAATATTGTTCACTCAGTTAATAATTGTTAACAGGATATTTTGCAGGACAGCCATATTTCAGCTCACTTTGATGGAGTCATTTTATCGGGAAAATCTATGATCATATTCATAAGCAGCAGCTTTTTGCAGTAAAACGTAAGTGATCAATTCTTCTGCATGTAGAATAATCTATATTTCACCTCAGCCGTGCTAACATAGATCTCTTTTTATTGACATGCTAAGCATACACTGTTAAAAATGTATTGTATTTTTACAGGAAACTCCTGGCAACTAATCGCCGTGAATTAACAGCAAACAATATACAAGAAATATACTGTTGATTTAATACAATAAAATTATGTGTTTATACAGCAGTGTTGCTGTGATTACAGTAGCATTATTACAATAAAATGTTGTATTTTGTATTGTTGTCGTACAATCCTCAACAGTGGTGACAATCCCGAATTTTTAAATAATCTAAAACATGTTTTTAACAAAAAGTTAACAAAAACAATATTTATTCACTGTTAAACATCAGTGTACAAACCACAACAGTGTTTCAAATTATTTATTTTTATATCATTTGGATCATTTGAACCATTTTAGTGCAGTCAGATGGTTGTTATTAAAACAGACTTGTTGGTCTGCTTTATATATGCAGAAACGCTTTCTGAAAGCAACTGCAGAAAAAAGTATTGCAGCAAAAGTTGAGGGTCTAGAGCACAACTGAAGCAAACCCTGATCTCTATGATGGTGATCTCAAAATAACATTTTAATTAAGACATCAACATCTTAACCTCTGTGAATTCTCAATAAGAACTTCTGTAGATGCATGACACAAATAAAATCATTCTGGTTAGTATTACTACAAGTGAAGCTGGTAATGCTGTTTGTGTGGTTGTTTATTCAGATCTTGAGAGATTTAAAGATCTGTGGCTAAAGAAAGTTGTAGTTTGTGTTATTATTTCTCTTTCTTTCTTGCTTGATCACAGCAGGTGTTTGAATGACTGAGGGAATGTTGCAGGAACATTCTACTAACCTTAAAATAACATTATAGTAATATGGAAACTGGACCTTTTTATGTTCTTGGAATGTTACAAATCAACGTTCCTAGAATGTTGAATTTTTTTTAATCAAAATTAAGTTGAAAGAATGTTTGAGAAACATCATACCTTTTAAAACGTTTCTTTTAATGTTAAGAAAACTGGACGTTTTATGTTAGAAAGAATATGAAAGTACTATACTACATTGTGCTATACCACAATGCTTTGTGGTGTCTGTAAAATAATGCTTCTACAGTGTAGTTACAATAATATTACAGGACTGTCCATCAATTTCCCATCATGCATTTGCATTTACAATAAAAACCATGAATACAGCGTATTGTTGTAAAATATATTGTAAAATTACATCAATTGCTAACAGTGTACAATACCGTTTGAATATGTGGCTACAGTTTCATGTAACTTAAATACATTTTTAATACTTACATTATTTTTAGTTTTATATTTTATGAACATTAATTAGAGGCACTACATTTTAAGTGTTAAAATAGGTCAACAGTTATCAAAAGGAAGTGGTGTTCATGTGTGAAAAACGAGTACACTGACACAGTAAATCTGCTTTGGCCTTTTAATTCTCATGTTTGGGTACTTTTTTTGTTATAGCAACTTGCAGTATAAGTAACTTTTTTCCCCCGTTTTCTATTTTTTAGTAAGTAGTTTTGCATGTCATTTGCATGTCATTTATGATAGTTTATTAGTTTATCCTGTTTGTAAATTCACCCTATCTATCTAAGAAAAATGCTCCATGGATTCATGCAAGAATAAATTAACAATAAGTTAATAGTAAATGAATCCATGTTTCATTTTAACTTTATATATCAAATATTGTAACTCAATCAGACAGAACAGACTGTTAAACTTCTGCATCTATAAAATCAACAAAACTGATTTTTCTTTTATTTCGATAATGTATGTCAACCTCCTGTACATTGCGACTTTAAGTAAGTTCCTAAACACTTGGAATAGTTAAACGTAAAATAAAAGTCTGCTAAAAATGCACTCACCCTCAGGTCATCCAAGATGTACAGTATGAGTTTGTTTCTTCATCAGATTTGGAGAAATATAACATTACATCATCAATGGATCCTCTGTAGTGAATGGGTGCCGTCAGAATGAGAGTCACAACAGCTGATAAAAACATCACAATAATCCACAAGTGAGCCATACCACTCCAGTCCAACAATTAGCATCCGCTGAAGCTAAAAGCTGGGTTTATAATAAACAAATCCCATTCACTGCTGAGGATCCATTGGTAAGCAAGTCATGGAATGCTAAATTTTTCCAAATCTGTCGATGAAAATAACTCAGCTATATTTTTGATGGCATTTTTGAGTACATTTTAATTTCTAGGTCAACAATTCTTTCAAAACAACTTTCTCACAAATGTGATTTTACTAAAAGTACCCTAATTTATTATTTCTGTTGAACAGCATGTGTACTGCCACAACTACTGTCACTGAAAGAATAGGACAGAGTTTTTAAAGGACAACAGAGTCCTTTGGGGAAAGAAAGGGTCTGTTATTCTACACAGAACTCTCTGTTTTGTGTTTGCCAAGCACAACCTGTGTAACTACCTATTTAACCTTTCAGCCAACGACTGTATCTGACACTTCTCATGCTCACGTATAACAACGTAACAACGTGTGACAGCCACTGAGTCAATTACTGCACTTGGCAGTTCTTCATGGACATGTAGGTCTGTCATTGGTTCTGTCACGCTTAAGTGCATTTTACTAGAGTGACCCGACAGCTTGTACAACTCACTTTACATTTCTTTTTGCCTTTTGTTCCGACATGTTCCCCTCATCAATGTATGTAAAACATGTCTGGGTTTAGTTAATAAAGCAATCAAAGGCTTTTTTTTTCTTTTTAAAGATCCACTTGGTCTTTTCCCAAACCTCTCTGGACATCAAATCCCTTGTGGTAGGATAACGGTGTTCCCCAAGTACCTGTCCTGGGGCCACTATCGATCGGCTGCAATTACAAACAAATCGAAACATGATTTATTTGGACGGGAATCATTTCAATATCAGGAAAAGCCAGGGCAGATGAAAACCCCATCAATAAACCACCACCCTCCCCCTTCCGCCCCTTTCGTTTCTCTTTGTACGTTCCCCACAGAGGCAATCATTCTGCAAGATGTCAATACAACCAGTCAAGCTAAAAAAAAAGACAAGGCGATTGAGATATTTAGATTTTTTTTCACCCACCCCTCCCACCTCCACCTTCTTTTTTTCTTCTTGTGCACTTAATTAAGTCACCAAAAGGCTGTCAAGGATAATTTTCAAAGCATAGAACCTGGTCGCACTTGACATTTGATAATATTACGCTCCATGCTGATTGAAATTGATTTTGGATGCTCACTATAGCCAGCTCCTTTTGACAACTCCGAGCCTATAAACCCAAGGACAAGGGCCCCCAGCCGATGGTGCAACTCATATCCCTACGAGTGATGGGCAGCCGGAAGCTTTAGTCAGGGAGGGGCAGCCAGGGGCCAGCAGCCGGCATCCCGTCTAGAGGTCATGGATCTGGCAACTCATAGTGTCTAATAAATCAGCACCCCTAACAGCAAGCTGGCCTTACTTTCTTTCTCCCTCTCTCTGCCCTGATGGGAAAGAGCCAAAAATACATCAGTGCTAGGGGGAATCTACTTTAAAACTGTAACTGTAGTTTAAAAAGTAACATGACTACAACACATGTATGACTATTCTGCATTTGGAGTACAAATTATGATGACAACATCAAATTCTGACAGCAAATTTGTATTAATTGTATTTATTTTATAGGAAATACAATCAATACAACTAAAACATTTTCATTTCGTGTTCCTGTAGCTCAATTGGTAGAGCACTGCGATATCAAGCGCAAGGTTGGGGATGCGATTCCCCGGGAACACATGATATGTAAAAATGTATAGCCTGAATGCACTATAAGTCGCTTTGGATAAAAGCGTCTGCTAAATGCATACATTTAATTTAATTTTAATTTAATTTCAGTCAGTTTTAGTTATCTATAACAGTGAAAAGGGACAGCATTTATCTAAATATACATTAAATAAAATAAAAAATAACAAGGAGGAAATAAAATGAATCAGTGAATCATTTTGATCGGTTCATGAAATAGTTTATTTGATTGATCAATCATTAACTAAACGAACCGTGGTGATGTGTCATTCATGAATTATTTGAATCACGTTGTCTTTTTCCCAAAATCAGTTTAGTAATTTCAGGTTTCACCTGATAAGAAATAAAAGAAGTTTTGTCTACGTATTGTGTGTAACCTCAGCCATACTCACAACTTGATTTTGTTCATATGAATGGGGTTAAAATGCCATAATACTTTCACAATACTCAATCTTCTGTATTCTGAATTAGGATTTAATTTAATTTATTTAGCCAAAGAAAATGATTTTAGTCTTGAGTAACAGACGCAAAGAACAAATCTTTTTTATTATTAATCAACAAACTGATTCATTTTAGTGAATCAGTTTGTTGATTAATAATAAAAAAAGATTTGTTCTTCGCAATGCAATGAGAGGAGAATACAGCACGTTTTATAAGCTGCTAGTAAATAGAATGTGATGGAAAATACTTTTCCATCACATTCTATTTACTAGCAGCTTATAAACGAGTTATAGCTTGTAACTGTAAAAGTTGCACTAGCTTGTGTTTGAAATCAGCTGAACGTCCGCTACGGTAAGTTAGCGTTGCGACTTAGTAAACGCTCAATTTTAATTAGTAGGCAATGCTATATAAACAAAATAATAAAAAAAATAATAATAATTCTGATTGCTGTGGAAATATGAGGTAGGCCAGTATACAAAGCTAAGGATATAGAATTTTTGTTTAATTTAGAACACTAGTCATATGGACTACGAGGATTTGTTGCTTTTTTGTCTTGTGGAGAGTGATAGTGATATGAGAGCAGCACTCATGCTAATGCTCAGTAATAATTGATCTTAAGTAGTCAGATCAGTCTTGCTTTCAAGGATCTGCTTCAGTGTATAGGACCATTAATACACTTGATATGTTTCCTTTTTTTTTCCATAAAAGAAAGAAAGATTATTGACATCTACACGTTTTAGAAAGTAGATAACACAAATAAACAGTATACAGTAGCTAAACAGGTTATGCTGCTACTGTACTTTACAATACCAAACTTTCCTGATTTTGAGGCCTAACTTTACAACAGTTATTTCTAGACATCTTCACATCAGTTGTTGGATGTTTTGTGGCATATTAACGTCTTGTTTCCTTCATTGTGAACTCCCTTATGACAGCGCCTGGCACACATTATCTAGGGCATCTATGTTTGTTCAATTATAACGCCAGAATTTTCTACTCTTTTAGGGTTCTAACCCGCTTCTGCTAATCGCATTTTGTGGCCTCAGGCTATCGAAAAACTGTAACGGTTAGGATTGGGAAAAATTGCTTAATTATTTGTCTTCCTCAGTGGTATTCACAAGTAAAGTCTATCAGCTCCCTGTCTTACAGTGTGTTAGTATGGCCTACTTAGATCCATATAAACTGATCTCTAAGCTTTAAATTCAGCAAGCAATGATGTTTTTCAAGAGTTCACTGCATTAGAGTTATGCAGGTTAATATACAGTACATGCATATTACGGTATCGCTAACACTATTAATATAAAAATCATTAAAAGTTAAAAATGGTTTGCTAATCTATGTATAACACATTTTTCAGTCATAACCCTCAAATTTTCAATTGCATTTGTCCTCATTCGCCCTCTGTCCTCTATTTTGTCCGAAGATGACATGTGCACTTCAACAGAGATAACTTCAGAGGGAATGTCCCATTCATGCTGAACCCAGGGTGAGCTGTTTCTATGATTAACTAAACTACAATGAGGTGCAGTGCTTTTGTCCTTAACCGCACAACTGACACCTAGATTTATCAATCGGCAGTTAGGCCAACAGCAAACTCATAAAAATGAAGTATGGCTAAGAAAAAGGTAATGAAAGAGTATTGTGTCCCTGCATTTAATAAACCTGAGCATATTACAGCTTAATAGCTTGCCATTTTATTTACTTCAGCTCCACATTGACCACTTCTGTTCCAAACAAATAAGCTAAATCATATAAACCACAGGATGCAAATTTTTACGTTTCACTTGAGCCGCATGTTTGGGGAAACTACTTCAAGAAACCTTAACCTTATAATTTAAAGTAGTTAAACAACAGTCAGGCTGCTATTTAAAAAATAAATAGAATGAGCCAATATACTACATTAAAGCTTTTAAATGTACTAAGTCTGTAAAAAAAAGACAATTGTATAAATAGAATATTTTTTGGCACATAAACAATGAAGACCTTAGTAAGGGTGACACTGAACAGATGCATTTAAACTAAATACAACAAATAAAACAAGAATACACCATTACACTGTCACAAGTTCACCAGCCCAGTCACCAGCTGAGTCAGGACTCCATTTCCCAGCATCCCGCCTGCTTCACACCTGCACCTGATGCCCAATCGGCACACCTGCCACCATTCTGCTCATCACCTACTATGCTACTGCTAGTCACACCCTCATCGTCTGGCCTCGTCAGGGTTTACCCATACTAACCTGCATACTCACATCCTGACATCTCGTCTCTCACCTGTTTTTAGAACAAATAAATTTGATAACAGGCTCTGACCCTCTGGGCTTTTGGTTTCTCAAAAGTATAGTTAGCAAATGCAGCATCTACTATAATGCTCCCACACACATATATATATATATATTATTAAACTAAAACACAAATCATTGCTCAAGTACTGCAGGGCAACCCCAGAGTGATGTAAAGGCCCAGGGATACTTCAAACGAACTTAGTTTTCATTCTTCGTTTGGAGGCAAAAAGAAGTTCAAAAACTCTGAGCGACAGTATACTGTTTCCGATTCGGACATTCAGACACCCCTGCGCTATTCACATAAACTATGAATAAAAGGATAACTAAATAATTGTTCTAATCTAAAAATAGGGAAGTCGACACCATGACTATAACAGTTATGACCGAGAGGAACAATATTGTTGGAAACACTTTTTAGAGCAGCTGATAAATGATAAAAATATTGACAGCCAATCAGAATCCGTCAGAATTTAAATAACTTCAGCATTTAAACCAGCAGACGACAAAACAGCAGAGATTGATTATAATAAACAGAATGTTACTTTGCATTGGTTTTACACTAATGTAGTCATCTTCATAGTTATCATTCTTGGTGTGAACAGGTCTTTTCTGTTTAAAAAACAACTGGCCTGAAAAGTAGTTAACCTTTGGTCTGAACCAGTGTTGAGGCAAAGCAATTATTCAAAGCTTAAATTACTTGTGAGGTAAATGTTTACCAGCAAAACAAAAGGATTTATTGCAGGAATCTTATTGACTTTGTCCAAGCTAATCAAACTATTTACAATGTCTAAGTAAAAGAAATAAAATGGCAATAGAGCTGGCTGTCAGTCACCAGGAGTCGAACAGGCCGGTTGCGTTCTGATTGATCAGGTCTGGACCGTGGCCTTGACAGGCGCCACAGCTGCGAGAGAGAGAGAGAGAGAGAGAGAGAGAGAGAGAGAGCGCTGTCCAGCACTATTAACCTCTGGCCCTGGCGTCCTTCTAGACATCACCGCTGCAGTAATTAGGGAGTCAATCGCAATCGCATGTATCACTTAGCCTGTCGTGTCAGTCAGAGCGGCCCGTGACAGATTCATTAAGCTCCTGCCCTGCAGGTCCCCCAGTCAAACGGACCTATAAACTACTTTTAACAGGACCTTACAAATTGGAGGGGCCAAGAGCAAGGGGAGGGTGGGTTAACAGCCCAGAATAAATGCTCAAATGACAATTAACATTGATCAGTGGGAGGAAAACAGACACTCAATGACAAGAGATCGCAGGTGAGACTGCCTTCTGGGTTGTAGCAGCGCACGGGTGAACGCACACGTGGTCCAGACTTTGTATTGCTGGGATGGAAGTCTTAGGCCAGAAACAACTGCACAAGAATACACACACAAATGATGTTCAGGGTCCGTATATCTGGCTAGTGAAAATGCTTCCTTTTTTGAATTCTTTCTAATTCCATACATATTTTTCACTGCAAATATCAGAATAATTTGAGTGAAATGTCACTTTCACTTAAATTTGCATGCAGTTTGTTCCCTTTTGCCTTAACTACAGTCACACCGAAATGAACTTGGATTAAAAAATAATAATAATAACGGAATTTTTTTTTTATAAAGACATGTTTAATATCAAGTTAAATTGGCGACCCAGAAATACTGCAAAATCTTAACCATTTCTTCCTTTATTTGGTGGAGGGGGGGGGGGGGGGTAAGTAGCAATATTTATGTGGACTGGCAATAAAAGAGGACAGTTTATGTTCATGTTTGCCATACCACCTGAGAGTGCAATCTGAACATGTGCTGTATTATGTGGCTGTATTATGAAATTGTGTAGCTTTTGTAACTGTGTTTGTGTTTAGGTAGTTGCACTGCCTAATTGTGAGTTTTGGGCCTTATTGGCTCTTTCCATTTGTTTACACACTCTCTCTTGCTTAATTTCACTCAACACTGATGCATTCCTGCTTTAATTATTGATGGGCTTTTCTTAGTGCCGCTGCACTGATTACTTCTTCTTAATTAGTCAATTCTTTACCTCATACACAAAGTGCAATTAAACACAACAAGTTATTACCTCTGTCAGACAGACCATTAGATGCGTGTGTGCGGATGTACACGTGCATGCGTGTGAGTTTCAGCAGCCTATGGTTCAGTCTCATTGGAGATATATGACACAAACAAACACTATTTTGCTTTACAAACACACACACATAGAGCCACTTCCAAACAAACAACCCGTATCATCTCAAATGCATGGCAATTACTGTACGACCATCCTCTGCAGGGCTGGGAAAGCACAAAGACAAGTAGATGTAGCTTGAGGTTCAGTTGTAAATATCCCCTGCAATTCATTTGAGAGCGGATCAGAGACATTAAGCTCAGCTGCGAGCGGAAAAGCACATAAACGGCTTTAAAATTAAAATTGAGCTTGGAATCAGCTGTCGTGATGCGTTCTTGGCAAACATTGCTGCAGCGTTTTGGAAACAGAGCAGGGCATATCGTCCGCAAGGAACCTCTCGATTGCTATTATAATTATTCACCACCTTTTAGTTGATTAACTTCTAATTGCTCCTCTGCATTCTAATGGTCCCACTCTGATCATTACAGTTATTGCCTGCCATAATTACCGGTAATGTTCTTTTCGACACACTTGTGATAATTGCCTGTAGAGAAAAGTTTTTTTTATTTATTTTTTGGTTGTCGTTGTGCATGGATTTCAGACAAAACAACATTAGAGATTGATAAGTAATAACTTATTGACATACAGTAACATGGAGAAGCTATCTTTTATTTAGTTATTTATTTATTTATTTATTTTTGGCCCAGATTAAACGTCTTTGTCTTGTCAAATTTTATTGATTTCAGGGCAAAATGCATAAAATTCGGATATAATAAAAAATAAAACAATAAAAAAAAAATCTGTAATTTATCTTTCATGTAATAATGCTTAAGAACACTTTAATGCTTATAAACTAAGTGTTATTAATGCATAATGATTTTGTAGAGGTGTTTGTAGTTAAACATTGTTATTACAATGTTATTAAGTATAATAACCATTTAATAGCCATTATTACGCTGTGCTGTTGCTTTCAAAACCACAAATAATAAAACTGATAATTTTTTTCACTGTATTTTTTTTCTAAATTTGAATTCATTTATTTATTAGAATTAGTTAGTTTTATATATTGTTGGGTATTTTTATGTTTAAACTGTTTAATTAAATAATGTAACTAAAAATGACCAAATGTAAAAACTGCACTGTAAAAACCTTCTTTTTTTTTTTTTTTTTTTGAGGTTACCAAAGACCAATGGAGTGTGCTTTAGTATTTATATTATTTTCTGTTTTACAGAAAATAGAATATTACTTTTTCTACTTTAAAATGTAATTTTTTATTAAATGTTTTACCTGCAGTTTATTGTTATTTGTGAAATCTACAAGCATTTTTTGAGTGGACATTTTTCAAAGTAAATTTTGTTCCGTTTTACTTTTGTCATGTAAAAGGGGTGACACTTTATTTTAAGGTGTCCTTGTTACACATTACATTACAACAAAATATGCATAATTAAATGCAAGTAACCCTAACCCAAAGCCTTATTCCAATCCTACTGTACACTCCTAAAAATAAAGATGCTTAAAAGGTTGTACACAGTGATTCCATAGAACCATCTCTTTCTTACCTTTTAAATTTTAACATTTTCTGCTTTTTTAAAGACTTTCTGTTTGTTGTGGCACAAATTAATCATACATAAAATGTTCATAATACATTGGATGGAGTTACTATTTCATTATATGGGACTTGATTATTATCAAATAGCAGATTTTCTGTATTTGTATCGTTTGTGATGCTTTTTGGGTGTGTTAAAAGCCTTTCACAAAGCCAAAGCCGACTTATCCATAATACTCCAACTATAGCCTTTGAGAAAGCAAAAGAGGGCACATTTTAAAGTTCTTAACAACTACCTCTCCGTCCTCCCCCATCCACCGCCCCACACACACACACACACACACACACACAAATAACCCTGGATAATGTTCCTTGCGCAAGGCTGACCAAAGCTTTCCTATCGCCTCCCTCTCTCTCCTGTTTTTCCAGCCCATTAGAGATATTGCCGAGCCTGGGAACTCTGCATGTTAAATCACTTAATCAAAAGCAATGGGTCGAAAATCTTGTTTCTCTTCTTTTATTTGATTCATTCCTCCAGATAAAGGGAGAGTAGGGAATGCAGAAAGCACATTATCACTTTGGCCCAATAGCTCATGCATTATGTTGTAAGCAGCCGCAGAAAGACTATCATTGGGTCTGATCCCTCTGGGTATGGGGCGACTGTTTTCACCGATCATCCATTCAAACACCCTACGAGCGCTCTGCAGTCTGCCTGTACGGCGTCGGTCCTCACACGGCCCCTGTGGTCCTCCTTGTCACTCGGCTTGGCGTGAATGAATAGACCCTTTTAAGTTGAAGCACCTGTGCTGTAATTCTAAAGTGTCAAACAGAGATGCATAACGCCGCTCGCTTGCCTTAATAAAGCTCTTGCAGAGGCAGCATTCAAGAGGGAAGTCATTCTTGTTGGGATGCCCAGGAGCGGGACATTGGCTTTAACTCTTCACCTGAACGCTTCTTCTATATTAACAGTGCCTTCTATTCAGCAAACACTGAAGGCCTGTCTGTGATGTCCACCTTTATAAGCCAAAACATGGTTTAACCATGGGTCACGTCATTTTCTAGATGTGTGGATCCATCACAAGTAGACAAGTACAGTTAAATTAAAACCTGAATGGACTTGCGTCTGTTTATACTGAGCTGCTGAAATACCGTTTAAATAGGCATGATCTGCATGTCTTTGTGTGAATGAATGGTGCACACATAGATCATTTAGTCGACTACAGCAGCACAACTGCTCATCATTTTATCACTTCACTTCATTGTATTCAGTCCACTTAAATGTGTCAAATTAAAGGCAACATAATTCATTTGTTGGGACGACATGAATCATTTGTGGTGCGTTGGCTGAAAACGCATGGTTTTAGTTTCCTCTTTGCTTTGCGAGGGACTGAATTAGAAGAGTAAATGTTGAAATGAAATGTTAATGAGTAAAGGCGAAAACCATTGTTTAATATTCAGTTATGTTGGACAGTTAAAAGAGCTTGTGCTGTTAAAGTTTTCATGGTAGCGTTGTGCTAAAAAGTAAAGCTTGGTTAAATTGTAGGATGGTTATTTTGACCATGCATTAAAAAAGCAACAGTTTCACTCAGAAATTGCAGGTAAATGTCACAAATATTTACAAAGAACAATGAAAAGTAACACACAGAGTAATCATGAAATGTTTAAAAAGACTGAAATAGTATTTTCTTGTAAAACCTAATCCAATCATTTTATTTACAGCTTCAAACACACTTTTTTTTACAGTATTGTAGTTTAAAAGGTAATAAAACATTTTAATTTAATTCAGTAAACAGTTGTGCTAATATCAGTACAGTGACAAGTAGTGATCAAATAAAATTATATGTGTAAAACTCAGTTCATTTTCTATGTAAAACTGCTTTAAAAACAAACGAACATCGAATAAATATTAATGTCATTGTGAGTGTAATTTTGGACAACTATAGGCTCTGATTGGTTCGTTTTTTGAATGCACTGAAAGTGTGGCAGTTGTATTTAAATACATCAGGTGCATTACAATGCTCAAATCATCAAAACACGTAAGCATTATTTTGTTAAGAGAGTACAAAATTCATAACAACTTCATTTCGAGTATTCTCTGTATACTGACAATCCACCCGATTTCACCTTCCAAACTCTAAAAGGCTATAAGACTTTGCTTACAGGCATATGTTTGGGCAGCATAATGTATGCTTCCTAACATCTCAGGAGAAATAGACAAATGACTGAACTTATAGAGGAAGACAAATCCATACCCAGAATCCTGTGCAGCTGCCGACATCTAATACACACTTTATCTTTCTCCATAACTTCACACAGCTGTGGGGAAACGTCTGAATTAAGGTGCAAGTCTTTTAATTACAATAGCTAAAATCCTTAAACTATACAAACAATGTTTCAGACAGTGTGTCTCTAGCTCATATGGTTTAGTATGTATAGACAGCTTTTAAAATTTATATATACTTGATGTACACTGGTGGTCAACATTTTGAAAAAAGTTTTTTTTTAATGTTTTTGAAAGAAGTCCCTTCTGCTCATTAAGCAAGTGTGACAAATGAGAGGAAAAACAGAATACTGTGAAATATTATTAAAATTTAAAATAACCTTTTTTTCTATAGGAATATATTGTAAAATGTAATTTATTCCAGTCATTACTCCAGTCTTCAGTGTCACATGATCCTTCAGAAGTCATTGTAATATACTGATTTGATGCTCAACAAACATTGAAAACATTTGAAAACAGCTGCTGTTTAATATTTTTGTGGAAACCTGGAAATTTGAGGCAAGTAATACATAAAAATTAAAAACCAGTTAAAAATCCTAATTTTATAAAATATAAATTATGTTCTATTTTTAAAAAATGATATATTTGTATTTTATTATTATTATTAGTGAGTGAACACTTTGTGAACACTGCACAATGTGGCTAAATTGCAGTTGTCAGTTCACCTTTAACTGCTTAATCCAGATCTGTTCGCAGACAGAGTGACAACTGCATTTTACAACCAAATTAACTCCTGAAAAATGCAGGTAGCGGCAACTACGGTGGCCGAGAGAGCTCAACGTGCCGCAATTTAAGAAAACTCATGCAAATTGAAAAAACACCAGCAAATAAAAAAAAATAAACATCTTCATCAGTTTGACAACACAAGTGTTGCAAATCCTCACAACATATGCGAATTATCAAACGCACTGCAAATAGCACTGACCACAATGGAAATGTTTCAAGGAGACCCCAAAAAGTGTCGGACCCGGCTGGGATTTGCTTATCATGCTGATTTTTTTTTAAAACACCCTGATTGCATGATTCCTTTATCTTATTTGTCAGGGATCTGCAAGAAATGGGACCCAAATGCAGAATGAGCAGAGAAGGGTATTTTATTAACAAGACGAAGACTGGAACAGCTGGGGAATTTGCAGTGAAACAGTTCAAACAGATGGGCTGGGCAGACAATACGGGCAGGAGGGATGACCACTGAGACAGTCCAAGATGACCACGGGCCCAAGCACAGAGTAGGCAGCTCCAGAGGAAGGGCCAGGCAGACACAGGAAACCCGTAGCTTCAAGTGAAACGCCAACGTCACCAGACTAGTAGCCAGGTAGAGAATCACAAGACCAGAGACTTGACGTGAGAGAGGAGAGCTGCTTCCAAGCAGTGGGATTCAGTGGCCAGGAAATCTGAGTGGGGCAAGACAGGACAATACACAAACAAGACTAGACTCAAAATGAAAAACACGATTGAAAATAAAGAGTAAACAAAAAGCCAAGATCCAAAAAGGAACTGCACTCTCAAACTGAGTAAGTTAAACCCTAAATCAAAGGGTAAAAACAAAAACTAGATTAGGATGTGGACAATCAAAAAACAAGGACTAGATCGAACTAAAGGCCAAAAAGTAACCAAGGATATTGATTAACTAGACAAGAGATCAAAAACAACTTGAGCAAGATCAAAAGGCTCAATTCTGGCCCAAGAAACCGGTAAACACCAAAAACGAACCAGCAGAGAAACAAGGAAAGAAAGCCCAATATATAGTGCAGTACACATGAGGATCAGGTGAAAACAATCAAGCAGACAAGGGCTAAACAAGAGGGCGTGACCAGGGGTAACAAGGAGGTGGGGCAAAAGGAGCACGTGGCAGACATGAACAAAGACAGAACCATGTGCTTAGACACAAAACAAACAAAGAAACATGAAACAGAGACAAGATGGACAGGGCTGTCAGGGCAGGATCCTGACAATTATTAGCCTAAATAAGCTGAATAATTGCATGATTGAATGTAAAACGTTACTTAAGATGGCTAACTTTAATATCCTCAACCAAATATAATTATCATTTGTGATGATTTGCAACACTGATGAAGATGTTTTCTTCATTTGCTGGTGTTTTTTCAATTTGCATGTGTTTCCTTAAGTTGCAGCGTGTTGATCTCTCTCGGCCAAGGTAGGGCAACCGCATTTATAACAATTCTAAAACCAAACTAAACAACAAGACCTTGTCGATGAAATAATTATGGTGCTACAAATCACCGGGAAGAATGTCCATCTTGACATAGTGTTGCCATATCTTGCTATTTAATAATAATACAAATAAAAAAGGTAAATAAGAACAAGCCTATGACCTTAAATCCAAACCATTATCTTGGAAATATACCACATATCAGCACCTGCCTACCTTAGCCAAGCCCAAACTACAATTACGGTTGCTTATATTAGTGTGGACAGTGTGGACAGTGGACATGGCAACCCTTGAAGAGCACTCTGCAAAGCAATCTTTCAGTTAGCTAAAGGCAGTGGATTACTTTTCAGAGATCTGTTCTCACGTGGCCTTTCTGTCCCGTTTCATCTATTCGTAAGGCTCTTAGGCCTGGACAGGGAAAGCTTCTCAACGTTCTTATCAACCAAAAGAATAAAAACACTCTTTTAATTATGAAAAGTGAAATGCGGAGCGTCTTAGTGGAGTTCAGAGTGGCTAATGCACCGCACGATCGTCAGATAATCTTTAAGATGCTCCGTGTCATGACTCATTTCATGATTGAGGGGCCGCTTTTCAAGAGCCCACCATGTAATAAAGTGCCGTCCGGACAAAATCACTTTCTTTATGAGCGGACAGAAGCGCAAAAAGACATAATATGGGTTCATCTTCTTAAACTTTCTGACTTCTGCTCTGTATTGTGTTCAATCCCTTAACAGACAAACAACATAAAGCTGAAGCTTCAAATCCAGCGTGAGAAGTGCTCAAGGTCGGATCTGTTGTGGAAGGGAAAATCAAAGTATTAAAGCTGTCCATTTATAATAAATTAATGAATTTCTATGAAAAGTGGAATATTTTTTCTCTCTCTCTCTCTCTCTCTTTGCAACAGCATGTATGTTTAAGAGGAAAGTGAATCATATAAAACTTTAATCTTCTTAGAAACAGAGCTGCATGTCTTTCTAAGGGAAGATTGTGTTATTATATAAAATTCACTAATGATAGTTATAATGCGGTAATATTTCTCATGCAAATAACTTGTTTATTTGTTTTCGCTCAAGTGAAAATCCGGTAAAGTAATGAGAAGTGAGCAGGGGGTGTTTGATATGAGTGCTTGCTTTGGTTTAAAAGTTTAACAGGGGATGTTCTGTCATGACGCCGACACAGATCAAAAAATTAATTTGATATATATTTTGGTAAGACGATTACCCACTGGGAATAAAGTGGCAGGCATCTGCCGAACTGCGTGGCTCATTAGGTAAGTTGGTGCACTTCTCTAATTGAGGGTTAAGTTCAAAACATGGCATCCTTTGTGAATGTAACTCTCGCTTTCCAGTTCTAATGACTGGAGTGAAGAACTACTACATAAACTACATTGTGAAAAAAAAAAGAAGAAGAAAAGAATGGAATATAAACCTGACAGTAAAGCTTATAATATGTTTGTTTATAAGGGCATAAATATTTGCTCTGAAAACAATTACATTCACTTATTATTCTTTAGGAATTTTAAGTTTGATCACGGTTTGGTTTCATTCAATGACATTATTTTGTAATAATTCATAATGATTTCAAATAAAATTTCACAATAAAATTTTTTAAAAAGTTTTACACTCACACATCAAAAACTAACTTTTAAATTTGACAGAATTTTATATTATAGTCAATACATTCAGCTATTAAATTCTGTACTTAATTATTAAATGTTACATTGAATTTTCCTAGTCAACACTGACATGAATACATTTTTAACTAAAAAAAAATAATTATTTTTAACCAGAAATAATTTTCACTCATAAAGAACTAGTAAATGTCACAATCACAAAAAAATAGCAAGTAACACAAATGCTGTTTTCTTGTAAACATACTAAAAAAAATATTTTACAGTGCATTGAAAAAAAGTATACAAGGATACTTTGAATAAAAAATATTTTTGAATAGTATTTTGTCAATGCAAAATTCATATTTGTAAGTATTTGTCAGTGAAGTGAATGAATAAGTGTGAATGAAAGTACATTATATTAACAGCATTTAAAACATAAAGTACTTCTGCATGTACACTTTTTTTTATTTTTGTACAAATCTTGATTGAACTTCAAGTTTTATCAGTTTAATCTGAGACCTTTTTAATTACAAACGTAACAGAAGAGAAAGTGTATTATCAGATCAAATTATTTACATTATTAGTTACTTACTGTTAAATGTGAGTGATGACATTAAACACTGAATATTTAATTAATCTTGTTTATTATAAAAACAATACAGTGAATTAATTCTGAATTAATAGAAGTAGCGTTAAAAGAAGTCCCCAAACTATGATTTGGTTATGAATATTGAAAGCCATGTGTAGTGTGTGCATGCATTGAGAGTGCCGGAGCCTCCTTCACCGCTGTGTGTGATGCAGGAAACCAGCGGCTCCGTCAATAGACCACCGTACAATTAATACCAGGGTCCCATCTGTCCCGACCGAAGTCTCAATTTGATTGTAGCCCACTCTCCATTGTGCCTTTTTATCTCTAAGTGTTTCTGCTCCTTTCTGCCTCTACATCAGGCCGTTCTTTGAATATAGAGGAGAGGTGGCATGTGTGCCGTCGGCCTGGACTCTTACTATAGCTCTTTGATTTCAGAGGGAGTGTTTGAGAGACTCCGGGCTAAATCTAGGGGGTGGAGAGCACAGGGCAGCGTGGCGATGGACGTCGAGTCAAATGGGAGTGTGGGTGCTCTGCTATGAAGTGCATTAACATGACAATGGCTTTCATCTCACAAGAGACTTTTGGATGCACACACACACACACACACACACACACAGAGTAACCCCGCTGCCGGGTGTTTACCTCTGACCACCACATGCATTAAAGTGTCCTCTGCCTATATCTGCATATGAAGATCAAATAAAAATGCATCTGCATCATGATTATAGGACAATATCTAAAAAAGAAAACACTCTGATCAGCGTTCATAATCAAGATTAATAATGCTCATTCAGGTGTTAATAAGCATTCAAGTGTATCATTCAACAGATTTATTTATTTATTTGTTTATTGCTTGCACTAAAAAGACAGAGATGCTTTATCTCTGATTTCAGGATGCGAAAACAGCTTTTGAGTTTGAATAACTTCCCAACATCAGTTCACAATATTTATTTCAATGAATTGATTCAAATTATACTTTGTATCATTACTCTAAATTGTTCACTGAAGCCTTTTCATATATAAAAATACATTCAAATGTTTTAAGATTTTTATTTGTTACTTTATATTGTTATAGTAGCACATACAGTACAATACAAATTCTGAAATGTAAATTACATTTGAGTTAAATTTAAGTTATTTTAAAATCACACACTTTCAAGCCATTTCAGAGCAAAGAAAGAAAAATATATGTTTCATATTGTAAAGGACTAAACTATAATGAGAAATAAATAAAAAATTCTAATAATAACAATAATAATTTGTATTAGATTACATATTGATATTATATTTGATAGATTTTTCTTTGCCAGGAAAAAATATTGATAGAAGTTTTTTGAAAAAAGGCAAACAAAACATATTCAGATATGTATATGTAATAATTTTATATTAATACTATATTAATGCATTATTACAATGTTATTAATATATTATTACAATGTTATTACAGTAATAAATGCGCTATTCAGTGAAACTGGTTTAATGTGTCCTGATTTATCTATCCACACACACACACACACACACACACACACACACACATATATATATATATATATATATATATATATATATATATATATATATATATATATATATATATATATATATATATATATTACTTTAAAATAACAAAAAAATGTTTTTCTCAATTTAGTTACATTTACTGAGCACTTATTTTCAGAGTATTTATTAAAAGATAATAAGGCTGTTGAAATATAAAATTTTCTAATGCAATGCATTGAGTAAATGGTCATGAGCGCATCTGTTTCGGATGGTTTCATATTCAGGTTGCGATGACGTGAAAATGAAGGTTGCCTGTGAAAGGTGCACGGCTTACAAGGCAAATGGCATTTTTGATTGTGCCATCTGCTTTGTGTCTGGCTACATCAATGAATATGCGCTTAGTGTTTTTGCATATGTAAAGTTACGCTGCTCATACCCATGTATTCAATCCCCTAAAAAGGGGGGATCTTTTCTCCCCTGACAAGCCAGAGACATCGTACAATGAGGCACGAGAAAACATGTCCCCCATATTTGAATCTGATTCATTGGACATCTTCTTCAAATTAATTCCCAGAGTCGGGCCAGATTGCTTTACTGCTATGTCATATCCCTTTGAATGGCAAAGCCTATTGACGGAAATGGAGGGTGACAGCCACCCAGAAAGCCTATTGCGTGATGTGGCGGGACAAAATGATAGGGGTCATAGCAAGTGTTATTACACCGGGCCCACACAATATCTCCCAAAAGCACCACACTGTGTTTTTATCCATAATTTAGATTGCCGGCTTATAGTCGGCTCTCTGCGTTAGATGAGGAAATAGATCTGTGCCGCCATGCATGGAGATTTCTCTAATCATATGTTGGCGGGAAGCAGAAAACAGCGACATGGGGCAAAATACACACCAGAAGGTGGTTACCACCAAAAGTGCTTTCGCCAAACCATCGAATAGACTCTAGAAAAAAGACATTTGGAAAATAAACAGAAGGCCTGGAAAAAGCCAATATAGGTACTGGGTTTATAAACCAGACGTTTTGTTTAAAAAGTCTTCATAATGCATAACGATGTGCAAGAAACACCCATTCGGACAGAAAAAGAACAGATGTGTGAAGTGAATAATCCGTTTATTTAGTTTTATTTGTCATTGATGGTTGGCTGTATATGAAATCATGGATGCAACAATTTACAGCAGCTGAAAAGGCCAAATATATAGTTTGGCTTAGGAATTTAAAAGGCCTCAAACCAAGTATCTCTCAAAGATTTGATCCCACAAAACTCACAAACTCTGGCAAATTCTTCATCCATTCCCTCCTAAAGCTGTGCATATGATAACTCACGTGATCTTATCGCTCCTTATGATCTCTGGTTGTGTGCATCAGTCGGTCAGTGAGTGGACTGCGGTGGTCTGAGGCTATAACCACTGCTCAGTTAACTGAGAATCTCCTCAAACAAGCTCTGCAGCACAAAAACTTTATATGACTCAGTCGATTTCCTTGTATCACTCAGTCAGTTTCCTGTGATTCAATCAAAGTCGCTCAACACAGCAGTCTAGGAGGAAATAATTCAGTCATGGTGTCAGCTTGGAGAGCTGTGGCCGCTGTGAGATGGCAAACAGAGCTTGAGTACAGTCTGACTTCCTGAGACTCCAGAGAGGCCGACTGTTCGCTCGCTCGCATGGATCATCATGACGGATGGAGGCCACGCAGCGCAGTACTTACCACACGCAGCATATGGGAGCATGAGTGGGAGTCTCCCACCACACTCAAATAACTCAATCAAACCCCAAAATCATTATCTGCTATTATCAGAAAGAAACTTACAACCCTTACGACCCAAAAAATTGCTTAATATATAGTGTTGAAACTTTTTTCTAATATCTAAATTAAAAAAATGTGATTCTATATATCTATGCATCTATTTATTATAGTCTTTTTAAATATTTTTTTTTATATATTTTCTGACTTAAATTAAGTTGTAATCATTTTGTTGAGTTTGAATTTTTCTTTTTTTCTGTTACTTTTCAATTGTCTTTTTATATGTTCTTATTGTTTTTAATTCAGTTATTTCATTACATCAAATCAAAATCTATATAAAAATTAGACATTAGTTAAAATTTTAAAATTTTTTAAGTGACAAAAAATGTTTGGAGACAGTATATATTTATTTTATTTCACTATATATATATAAATATATATTACTGAGCAAGGATTCATTCAATTAGTAAAATGTGACAGAAAACATTTATGTTACAAAATATTTGTATTTTGAACTCCCTATGTGTCAAAAAAATCCTGAAAAATAAAATGTACCACACTTTCCACAAAAATATGAAGCAGCACAAATGTTTCAGCGTTTATAATAATCAGAAATAATTCTTGAGCAGCAAACCAACATATTATAATTTCTGAAGAATCATGTGACACTGAACAGTGAAGTAATGATGCTGAAAATTCGGCTTTGATCACAGGAAATAAATTACATTTGAACATATATTCACATAGCAAAAAAAAACAGTTATTTTAATTATTTTAAATTGTAATAATATTTTCCAATGTTATTGTATTTCCTGTTATTGATGAATTATTGATAAAATGTGTATGGCTGTATATATATATATATATATATATATATATATATATATATATATATATATATATATATATATATATATATATATATATATATATATATATATTAAACTTTCTGTAAAATAAATATTCATGTAAAACCACAGAGATGTGCTTTAAGTAAAAACACTGAAGTACAAAATGATTTTCTTTCTCTTTCACTCTCACTTAAGAACCGATGCCTCTCAGTCAATAAAAAACTTTGTCAAAACACTACAGATGGTGAATATCAAATATCCCTCTTCTGCTTCCTTTACAAGCCGATGCCTTACAAATGGTTTCCAGAACAATAACTACAACAGGAATGGAAAGTGGAGTGACTTTAGAGACACGTTATGTGTGCCATGAGAGCGCTTCATTTCTCTGAGTGTCAGTATCCTGCTTTTGACATTCAGCATCTGTTTTTCACAAACGCCATCCATCTGCGCTCGCTCTTTCACGAAACACGGTGTTTATATACTTATAAAACAGATTGACTCCTTCAGTACATCAGGATCTGGAGCTTAATTGAAGCAAGCTGCCATAAACTTGCCGTCTAACTGCTAAAGCGTCACATGAGCACAAAGGAATTGTTCACAGAGGTAAAACCTCTCCTCCAAATGATGAGAAAAGTGACTTGATTAGAAACGTGAGAGACAAATAGTAAATTATATTTCAGAGCAGTGAAAGTATTCGCAATTCATTTCTAAAATGTGTTATATATAATATTCAAATTCAAGTTAATTTATTGTTATTCAATATATATATATATTTTTTAAATAAGTTACATAAAATGCAAAACACAATTTACTATATCTATATAATGCTCAACCATTTATTTATTTATTTATGTAATATGGCCATTGGCACAAACTGTCACAATTTGGAACTGAGCTGTGATTTTGAGTCCTTTGATCTATAAATATAGTATTTTTTATTTATTTATTTATTTATTATTATTATTATTATTATTTTGTCTTTTTAAAATTTTTATTACGCTTTCTTTTTATTTCAGTTGTTACAATTTTACTTCAAATTAAATCTTATTTATTTCAGTTGGTTGCCATTACAACATTTTTTACTGAATTAAAAAAAATTGTAAATTTTTTAATCTATTTTATCTATATTTCATATTTTTGTATTTAGAAATGAAGGCCTCCTGAAATATGGCAATAGAGATTGAACGGCACTTATGCAAATTCTCCATGAGTTGCAAAGAAAATCTGTGCTAAAATAAATGCTCAATTTAGAGATCTTAAACATCTGAGGCTGTACAATTGACTGATATACAGACCCACCAAATATAAACCAATTCTCATTGTGGACCTTTCCTATCGGAGCAAATCCCAGCACCTCTATGGAATATACTTGATTATTTTTGCTGGTGAAAAAAAAACAATACTAAGAAAGAGAAAAAAACACCTAGTGCAGGTAAACTAAGTGCAAACTGTTTATGCATCGTTGACCAGGAACAATGAAAAAGATCAGCCTTGTGCATTGCGAAATAAGGTGGATATTAGACAAAATGCTAAATCCAAAATAATGCTGGTTTTTAAGTTATATACTTAAAATGAGCTAATTCAAAACAATTCTTGAACCTTTAGCCATAATTAAATTACACTGCATTCATACCACTTGCATTTGTAAAATGAACTGAAACTTGCTAGTGGATCTGGAAATTAAGTTCAAATTAATTGTATTTTTTATGTGTTTTGGGGAAAGTGTTTAGTACTGTGTTTATGTTTAATGTTCTATTATGTCATTTATTTATATATTTTGTTATGTTATGTTTTGTTCAATTTGTTTAATTGTGTTGTTTAATGGCGCAACTCAAAAGAGTCATTTCTTGGATCCTATATCAGTGTAAGTGTCACAGATTCACCAGCCACATCAGCCACACCAGGCAGCTACACCCATTCACAGTCACCAGATTATTGATTACAAACACCTGATTCCATTTACCTTGGCACTATATCAGTCTACTCAACAGTCCCTCATCAGCTGGTCTCAAGGTTGCATACCTTTCCTCTCAATTCCACTTACCTCTCTGGATCCCCATGGCCCTGTGTCTCCAGCCATCTTTCTGGATATCCCTAAAAAGATTAAGATAAGAACTGTTACTCTTCAGTGTGATGAGCTAAATTTGTGTTTCAGTCTGCACTTACTGTTTGAAGTCCTCCTTCAGCTTGAATAAATAAAGAAGCTCTGAATCGTTTTTCCTGTGTATGTCTCTCAATCCAACCGTGACAGAAGACCAGCCCTAATAACAGAAGTGGAATATTGAACGGATTGAAGCCTGCTATGGAGGCACGGATCCCCCTCTCACATGATCCCTTCAATGAACTGGTCCAAGAACTCACCTGTCATGCCCTCAGCTTCTGCATGTCCAATGGCCAAACCCACAACCTACTCCGGTGAGGTGGCCGCCTGCAGTGTTTTTTTCACTCCAGTGTTTGCTATACTTCGAGTTGCAACCCCATCAGTTTGTGAACGTTAGAGCTACAGCAAACGAATATGTCCATCCATGACTATACAGGTCGATTCTATAACCTTGCGGCGAGCAGTGGATGGAATGAAACTGCCCTCTTATCAGTGTTCTGACATGGCCTATACCACTCAATCAGACAACAAATGTCAATCTATGAAGACACAGTGAGTCTAGGGAGCTTTCTACAAAAGGTGCTGCACATCTCCCAACATCTAACCACTTGCCACATGAGGATTCCTCAACCGCTGCCGTCTCACTGAGTAGTGCTCCTCCAGCACCCAAGCCCATGCAAACAGACTGTTATCATCTATCATCAATGGAACGAGCTCATCGAGTCACCCAAGGCCTCTGCTTGTATTGCAGGTCCAAAGATCACCTTCTGCCCTCCTACCCTGTTCGTCCCACACACTCAGCGGTGAGTACGGTCAATCTCCATCCTGATGTCTCTAGTATAGTATACCTCAATATTTTCCAGTCAAACTCCTGGTTGATTCGGGAGCTTCAGGAAACTTCATCTCCTTCATCAATCTCATTTAAATCAATCTCCCCCGACTTTGCAATGCCACCTCCTATCAAATCTCCAATATCCAAGGAAAACTACTGAGTAAGGGGTCGATGCACCCTTGGGTATTATCCTGGGGCATCCTGGGGCATTACTGGCTGGCTCAACATCATCCCAACAACCACTGGAACTTCGGGGATGTAACTCAGGTGGAGTAATTCCTGTTTCAGTACATGTTTAGCAGATCTCCCTGCTCCAGGCTGAACTAATTGCTAACCGCTCTTCTCGACAACCATTGAAAGACCAGCTTCCCAAAGCTCCTTCCAAATTCCAGCAGCTTACAGGGCATTCCAGGACATGTTCTGTGAGGTCGCAGCAACCCATCTTCTACCTCATCAGCCATGGGACTGCGTGATTGACCTGCTGCCTGGAGCCAAATTATCTAAGGGACGTGTCTATCTCCTATCGATCCCAGGGAGCGCGATATATAGGAGGAGTACATCAAGGAAGCATTACAACAGGGGTTAATCTGTCATTCCACTTCTCCTGCAGCATCCAGTTTCTTCTTTGTTGTGAAGAATGATGGGGGCCTGCTCCCTGTATCAATTATTGTGCACTCAACTCCCAAACTGTAAAGTCACTTGCTCTGGTGCCAGTCTCATTAGAGGAACTCCGTGGACCCCAGCTCTTCACTAAAGTCAGTCTACACAGTGCCTACAATCTGATCTGCATTCAAAGAGGACAAGAATGGAAGACTGCCTTTGTGACACCATCTGGGCACTACGAGTACCTGGTTAAGCCATATGGCCTTTCAAACTTACCTTCCATCTTCCAGAACTTCATGAACAAAATCTTCCATGACATGCTCGAGCAGTTTGTAATCATCTACATCAATGACATTCTCATTTACATGCCCAATCTCAAAGAGCATTAACAGCATGTCTCTCAGGTACTCATCATTTTGTGGTGGAAGTGGACGCTTCCACTCTAGGAGTGGGTGCTGTATTATCTAAATAGAAGGGTGAACCCCCAGTAGTCCATCCATGAACGTTACTCCAGAAAGATGTCCATGGCGGAGCAAAATTACGACATCTGGAATCATGAGATACTGGCCAAACTCACACTGGAAGAGTGGCAGCACTGGTTGGAAGGGACTCAACAACCCTTCTAAGTAATAACTGAACTTCAAATTCACTGTTACCTACTGACCTGGTCATAAAAACCTCAAAGCAGACGCTCTATCCTGTCTTCACTAACCAGATCCATCTCCCGATAGCCCAGAACCCATTTGCTTGCCCACAGTGTTTGCGTGTCCTATTTTCTGGGATGTGAATGATCAAATTCCTGTCGCCACTTTGACAGAAACTGCTCTGCCGGGAGGTCCGGAAAGGAGACAGTATGTACCTACCACTCTACGTCTCACCCTTCTGGACTCCATCCACACTTCCCCGGGATCTGGTCACCCAAGCAGCTAATGAACCCTCTCTCTCTTCCGGAACAGATACTGGTGGCCCAGTGTAGCTTGTGATGTTGCCAGCTATGTCTAAGGTTTTTCGGTTTGTGCCATCACATCCACTCCAAGCTGCTTATCAGAGGGCAAACTAATTCCCCTACCAATTCCATGCCGACCCTGGTCCCATATCAGAATCGATGTCGCCACAGATGTTCCACCTTCCAACGGATTCACTACCATATTTGTTGTATTGGATAGATTATCCAAAGCCTGTAAATTAATTCCCTTAAGTGGGTTACCCAGTGCCTTTCTGGCAGCCGAGGCTCTCTTCCAGCATGTCTTTCAAACTTTAGTCTCCCAGAAGATATTGTTTCAGATAGAGGGCCGCAGTTTATATCCAGGGTATGGCATGGTTTCTTCCATCTGCTGGGAGTGTCTGTTAACCTTTCCTCAGGTTATCATCCCCAATCCAACGGCCAGACCAAACGCAAGATCCAGAAGATTGGATGGTATCTCCAAGCTTACTGTCAAAGCAGGACAGGTGGAGCCAGTATCTTCTCAGGGCTGTGCACGCTCAGAACTTGTTGCCACAAGAAATGATAGGGTTAACACTGTTTCAGTACATGCCCGGGTTTTAACTGCCACTCTTCAGTGGACAGTACGGAGAAATGAGGACTATGATGATGCCCGTTGTGCCACTACACCCACATACCAACCAGGTGACCGAGTCTGGCTCTCCACTCTGGATATGCATCTCTGGCTGCCTTTGTTGATCCTTTCCCTATCATGAGGCAAATAAATGAGGTCACATACAGACTCCAACTCCCAGACAACTACTGCATCTCGCCGACCTTCCATGTGTCCTTATAAAAGCCTTACATTAATCCACATCTTCCTCCTTCCACAGAGCATGAAATACTACCTCCCACCGAGGTCGACCCCAATGAGACCATCTACAGAGACAAATGGTGCTTTTCCACTGAGTGGTACGACCCGACCCGACTCGGCTCAGTTTACGTTTATTCACATATTGTTATAGTTGCGCCAACTTGACTAACTCCTTGAACAAACTTTTTTCATTCCACGTCACCTAATCAATCTCTCGCTGGATCCGCTTCTCTGCTATCAACAAGAGGAATATCTGTATTTCCTCAACAGACAATGAAAAACAGCAATTTTTTGTTTGGTAAAAAATAGGTGCGCTCGTTCAAAACGGTTGAGTTCGATCCTTCGCTGGCTGTGCTGAATTAAATCTAGCGTTTCTGTTGTGTTTGTGTCACAAATTTAGTGACACAGGTAATGACGATTCTCTCCAGCCAATCCGTGATCAGCAGAGTTTACACAACACATGGAACCTCACCGGAGGTGGTACTAAAAAAGGTACCAGGTACTGTACCCAGTGGAAAACCCCCAAAAGTGAAGTGTATCGAGCCGTATCATGCAGTGGAAAAGTGTAAAAAGAGATCCTAGACCCCCAGCGGTGGAGTGGCCAGCTCCAGTATCTCGTGGACTGGGAGGAGTACCGTCAAGAGGAAAGATAATGGGTGGACAGAGATGATGTTCTGGATCTGTCACCACTCTCCAACTTCCATCAATCGAACCCAAATTGACCCTCACTCCTAGGGGGCACAGTCGTCCTCGTCATCAGTCACGGGTGCTAGGAGATGTCCATGGGGGAGGGGGTACTGTCACAGATTCACCAGCCACACCAGCCATCTACACCCATTCACAATCACCAGATTATTGATTACCAGCACCTGAATCCACTTACCTTGGCACTTTATCAGTTTACTCACCTCAGTCCCTCATCAGCTGGGCTGCGTTCAGCCCCGTCAAAACGTTGCACAACGTTTTTTAAACAGAAACGGTGATGCATTGAACACACTGTTCTGATGACGCAAGAGTTGCAACTATGGCAAGTGAGAAGGCCATTCTTTGTGTTCTTTATGAAGAATTTTCGGAGCCATCTATTTAGCCTCACATACTGAGTTTATTTGTAGTCCATGCGGTTTTAATACCGTGTATTTTCTTTCTCATTTTTAGGGAAAGCACTTAATTACCATTGTTTATTTCTATACCGAATGTCATACACTTGCAATGAAGCTAAAATATAAACAACTACATCATCATGTTGATATCCTATATTTTTACAATAAAACTTACGACAAACATGTCTTCTAATATCCTCAGTTGTTGCGTATACCGAGCTGCAACGAACACATTTGTACATTATTTTCCTTGAAGCCATTGTACGAGTTCACTTTAATACCGTGTGCTTTATATACATGTTGCTGCTGATTGGACTGCAGTTCTGACCAGTGTTGCCAACTTAGCGACTCTGTCGCTAGATTTAGCGAGTTTTCAGACCCCCATAGCGACTTTTTTCCAAAAAAGCGACTAGCGACAAATCTAGCGACTTTTTTTGACAGACCTTATTTAGTCTCTGAGACTCTCCGACACTGCCGCACGAGCTCTCTCTCTCTCTCTCTCTCTCTCTCTCTCTCTCTCTCTCTCTCTCTCTCTCTCTCTCTCTCTCTCTCTCTCTCTCCTAGCGTGCACACACGCCTCTCTCTCTGTGCGTTTGTTATGTTCAGCGAGCAGAGAGGAGCAGCACTTTCAGTTAAAAAAATATATTCTGTTGCTTCTAACTCTATTTTACATACAAGTATAGCCGAAATCACAGTACAATCATTATCTTAATCTTATGTGTATGTAATTTCATTAGACATTGTCATGAGTAGGATTTTAGTGCAGAGATTAACATCTTTGAGAGCTGGTTATGTAGTCTTATTGGACCGCGTTTCAGTCATTATAATATTAATTCCGTTGTCGGACAACAGAAACATTGAAATATAATAATTAAAAACTTTTATTGAGAATTTTAGCTGCCTTAAAATGCAGTACATGAGCACAGAAAGGGCAAGATAATATGACACACTTACGTCATGAATATGCTAATTAGCTTATGACGTCATCTAGCGAAATTTAGCGACTTTTCAGGCATGGTTTAGCTACTTTCCATTGAAAGAAGTTGGCAACACTGGTTCTGACACACCCACCAAACAAGAGAAAACGCATCTCAAACCCCGTTGCACAACGGTGCACGCCGTTTCCAGGAAACATGACGTTCAACCCGTAGCAAAAGGAAACCATAGCAAAACGTTGCACACCGTTTTGAACTTGAACATGCCCCTGGTCTCAAATTTGCATGCGTTAACTCACGCTTCCACTCACATCTCTGGATCTCTGTGGCTACATGTCTCCCGCCATCTTGCTGGATGTCCCTTAAAGGATTAAGATAAGAACTGTTACTCTTCAGTGTGATGAGCTAAAATTAAGTTTCAATTGGAACTTATCGTTTGAAATCCTCCTTTAGTTTGTATAAATAAAAAAGCTCTGAATCGTACTTCCTGTGTATGCCTCTCAATCCAGCTGTGACAGTAAGTCAGTTAGTTTATTAAGTTATTTTTTTCACCTGTTTGATTGAATGTTTAATTACACAATAAACACAATACACACCGCTGTGGGTGTAACTCACATCTGTGAAACATAAGACCTGTTAATACTCTTGCAATAGTTATTCCAGGCGTAGAGTGTCTGTGTCAATACCGTCTGGATCATATCTTTATCATAAAAATGGGGCAAACACAGGGTCGATGGGATGTGTTTCTATCTCTCATAGCCTTGCAACATAAAACTTCCCAGCCACTAGAAAATAGCTTCTCATCCAGAAAAGAGGGACTGCTCACTCAATAAAAATATAATACCAACAATTCTTCACTCTCAGTCTCACTTACACCCAATGCCCACCCCATTAGCTCATAAAAGTTACTTATAGCTGCTTTTAATTCGGCCCAGAAAAGACACCCCTGCCAATTCAGTTAACTAACAAAATAAAGCAACAGTTGAGAGATTAAATTGATAGAGGAGCCACAATAAAGCATAAAAAGTTCAGGTTTTATGATATATATGACATTAAAGCAAACTTATCATGCACTAATAAAACAAAAATGGGGAAAATTTTCTAATTGTCATTGTTCCATGAGTTTTTAATATGACATATATGAAGTGAACTTTGTGAAAGCAAACATACAATATAAAAATTATTCATTCATTTTTTTGCTGTTAGGACATTATGTGCAATTAACAGGACCTCGACAATCCCTTTTATGAGGTATTTATTTGGAATAAGTGTTTGTTTTTGTCATTCTCTTGTGAGTTTGAAGGTTAAGTGTGTGTGTGTGTGTGTGTGTGTGTGTGTGTGTGTGTGTGTGTGTGTGTGTGCGTGTGCGTGTGTGTGTGTATTAATGCTCCATTATGTTTGTGGTGTGGGTGAATAGAGCTCGCTGCCTGTGTTCAGAACTTTGTTTCTCAGCACATTGAATCTGTCTGCGACTCTACAGGGGGCTCATCGCCTTCAGTCAGTGTGTTTGTGTGTGTGATTTTGATATTGGTAATGCTTCAGGGTTTTAATATACGTACCTGCTAGTTTTACCAACATATGTAACACATTTTCAGACATTTTTCAAGGTTTAAACGATTGTCTTTGCATTTCCGCAACACAAATTAAGATTTCATAATTAATGGTGTGTATATTGAAAATGAATTGAAAATGATGTCCATTAAATGTTGAAGTTAATGGCACAGGTTAATACAGCTGATTCAGTTGTTGTTATCGATTGAGAGCCCTGCTGATTGAAATTCCACAAATGTTCATTTAAATGTTTTTCCTAAAATGCATAAAATGCAGTTTACTTACTGTATATCAATGACTGTGTCTAAGTCAGTATGTTTCTTAAGATTTCTTTAAGAAACATACCTGCAACACTGCAGTACTGTTAAAAGTTTTTAATACTTTAAAATGGGGTTATTTATAAATAATAATAATAATAATAATAATGTCATAAATAGATTTGATTATCAGTTAAATTCTATAAATCACTGATTTGACCACTGTTTGACTTTACCTTTTTGACCCAGCTACACTTGAACAGTTTTTAGGTAGCTTGGCAGCTATTTCTTCCATCGTCTTTGAGATGTTGCCAAATTTCTTATGGATTTAGTCTGTCTCAGTTTTTTGTCTCTTCATGTAATCCCAGACAGACTCGATGATGGTGAGACCAGATCTCTTTGAAGATCATACTGTCTGTTGTTGGACTCATGCATATAAAAATCTCACTGGATTCACAAACTCTTTATTGACACAGAGTACATTTCTAAGCTAACAGAAAGGGTGTTTATCACATCATGCCACTATGGTAAGTCTGGTTTCAAAAAAACACTGAAGGTGTGTTCCCTTCAACCATTCTTTGTTAAATTTTCACAGGCAAAATCCAGTTATTTCAATAAAGAATCCACCTAATCAATGTTGTGTGAATCACGCAGATTTTGAAGTAGGTTCAAATTGGTCACGTGGATTTGACACAGTGACCACCAGAAAACTTTGTTTAAAAGTGACTTCTGTGGGAAGGCCCCAATGTACTTGAACTTGAATGAACTGGTGAGATGTAATTTTGTTCAAAATCAGGCCAAAACTAAGTTTGTTCTGAATTTATTTGGCAGTCTGACAAATCTTCAGTCTTTTCCAGAAAAGTTCACTCTGGCTGGTAAACAGCTTTGAACTGCCATTGGTCCATGGTGATTATGCAATATTAAATTGATAAATCTAAATAGTAGTTTGATGCTGCTTAGTGCAAAAAAAGTGGCAGATATTTGCACATCATTGAGGTAGTACACTATAAAACAGTAGGCAATAATTACATTGTGTAAATAATCACATTTATTAAAACTATTAAATGGATGTTGCCCTATATCTGCTCCTAACTCTTCCCCAAAAAAACACTTTGTTATTAAATATCTGAATGTGAGGCTCTTAATTTACACTTTTTGAATAGTTTTTATTTGTATTATTCTTTTTATTAAAAACAATCTGATTCATTCAAATCTGATATGTTATGGGAAAATAGAGAAGAACGATTTTGGCAAAAGGCAAATTCAAACTCGGACAATTGTGTTAAAATTTGCTACAATGCGCATTACTCTGTATGCAATCATACAGTAGATGTTCATCGACTGGCATCTTCTGTAACACTGTCAAGCCCAACCAGCCATTAAGTTAATGTAAATAGACTTTGCCAACAAGATGGACTAATTGCACACAGTCGTAATAGAGACTGTATAAATAAATACGATGTGACTTGACTGGAGCTTATGACTGCAAACATATCGACATTGCTATGATCAGATGCTTTCTTAACTGCTTTTTTCTCAGAAGTGTGTTCAATTTGTTTGAAAAATTGAGAAGAAAGCACAGTATTTACACTCTCAGCACATGGACGGCATGTTTGTTTGCTAGCAGTAAACCATGGAAAAAGAGTATTTCAAACACACTTTTACCTCTAACCAAATAAATAAAAAGAACATTACTGTGTCTATATCAGGGCCTAAAGCTGTGCTTTATACATCACGATATTAAAGCACTTTTATTTTCCCCCAATCCTAACTACAATAAAACCACAAATAGGTGTTTATGTAGGTATTAATTTTGGGTAAAAATAAAGCAGTAATTGTTCAACGTACATCATGTTTTTTTTTTTTTGTCAAAGCTCTATCAAATGTGCTTCGGGCTCTTTCTGTCAGGCCAGACTATGAAACCACTATTGATTTATGTTGATGTGACAACACTGTGGCCCAACAAAAAGTTTTGCACCTTTGAGCGATAGCTTACCGCCAACCAGCTGCAGTCCCTTCCCGGTGTAGGTCTTTCCTGTCTCCGCTGCCTGTTAAGATGCATGGAGAGAGATGTCCTGTCAAAACGCTGCCACAGTATTTCTTTTCCAGTAAGGAGAGTGAATTCATTTTTTCCCCTTCGCCTCCTGCTCTTGTACACAGGCCAAGTAATGCTGGTCACTCCATCAAACATTTAGTGCAGGTAGGTTGATTGTTCCCTGGTAGATACAGTGGGTGTATAACTTGCAGCTCTTTTTGTCATGTTAACTGCAGTCGATCAATGACTGGAGGTCAGGGGCTCCTGATGTAGGTGCAAGCTTAAGAGCGAAACAGGCAGAGAGAGGAAAAAAGTGTCCAAGATCCATTTTTTTCATCTCATAACACACACGGGTCAGTTATTTTTCTCCGTTTAGCACTCACAGCTCTAAGTGGATATTGATCAGGTACCTTAATGCAAACCTGTCAAATTAATTTTGTTGGTAGAAAGCTATGACTGCTCTAAAATTGCCTCAGCAATCGCTGTTAGCCGCTACCCTATGAATTTTAATCATTATCTGAATGGGAAGCTGGCACTGAAATCTCTCGCTCTCTCTCTCCCATTCTACAAAAGCAATCTAGTCAGAAAGTGAAAAGAAAGAATGCTTAAAGCTGCATTTACATAGTCTGAGCCCAGACTATCTGCTAGGTAGCTGTGCCAGGCATTTGTTCTGTAAAAGTAGTAATTACGAACTTTATGGATTTGCTTTTATTCATTTTAGTTTTATTTAGCAAAAGAGTTTCAGTTGATTGATGCATGATTTCAGTTGGAAAGGGCATTTTCTTTCAGTTTTACCCCATCACAACTTCAAGGGCATAGAAACCCATGTAAACCATGAAAAATGAAAGACACTTCAACTTATGTTTTTGAAAATATGGATGGACACGAAAAGGTAATTAGTAGTGTAAGATCATATCGGGGGTCACGTATTAAAACCAATCTGCTGCGGATGTGAATATCTCACATTGTGCTTGTATGTTAGCATTTATTTTATCTGACAGGCACATTTACATTTAAAGTGGGACCTAAGCCATGTTTAATGACCAGGGTAGGGTTGCACCAGATTTTTATAAGTTTTTATTTAAATTGGAGCATAAGATCCACACTAGAGGCTTAGTAACTAGTACCAACTAACTCTGTACTTACTCGGTTGCACCATTTGTTCTTATGGCGGAATGTAGCTAATAGTTTTAAGCATTTCATAAAAGTAATACATATGCCATTTATGCACACTAATCCATTAGCAGACTTCAAATACGTGAGCAGAATTTGTTGAAATGCAGTGAATTTTAGTTTATTCTTGATTGAACTTCTAAATGGTAAAATAAAAGTTTCAACTGAAATACGATAATACTTAATTAATAATATAATATGTATTGTTATGTGTAAATAACATTTGAAATTGCACTGTTTAGATCGAGTTGAAGTTATTTGTTCACAAGATGTTCTCTTTTTATCAAAATGTCAATATTATCACAGGCCTATTTATTTAAAGTATTGAAGCCTAAAACAAGGACGTAATCATCCAAATCAATCTGGTGGTTTATTCTAACTATTAGTTGTAGTTGGAGGTTTAATGGTACAATGCAAAATGTGAGTAGTGCGTATGTTTTAACAACTAAGTAGATCCTAAAGGATGATGTTAGCATCTGTCGGCCTAGTGTTTGCTTGTGTTCTGCACTGTTGGCGCTAGTCGGATCCCGTCAGCAGCTTTCATCTATTTGAACATATTCAATTGGTGACTGAGCTCGTCAGTGAGAGCGATGAATCTGATTGGCTGTTCAGCTTAACGAACTAGTGCACTTGAAGAAAAACTAACTTAATGAAATCAGCCAAAGAAGTTGATTGAGATTGGTGTGAAATGGTAAGAAGGCATTTTTTTACTACTGACACCTGCTGGTGTGGAGAGTTTTTCCTCTCGTGCAGACGCAGAATGTAAGTGCTAATTAGTTGTGATGTGACAAAGCAGTCTACTATCTTTGCAGCTAATTCTTTGATGGTGGTTTGGCGTGTCTGGGCAAGCATTTAGCAACTACTTTGAAAAAATACCAATGCACTAGCAACAACTCCGAGTACCATAGAAACATTTAGCATAAATTCCCTGGCAACCATACATCAAACACTAGCAACCACATAGCAACCACTCAGTACACCCTAACAACTAAATTCTTGGTTATTGTTTAGGTCTATCCATCCATAGTGTTACCTTTACATGCATCTTGCTGTTAAACCCATTGTTCTCACTCAAGACACATTACTTATTCATCCTCCGTTCAGTTCGGTTTCCCTCTCATTCCAAACACATTTTCTATTTATTCAAAAGCCATTTTCTCCTCGATTCGGGATCTGAAGGATTGGATCGGGTTAATGCGAGCAGGTCTGGTCCATTCATCTCTGCCTCACCTGAGGGCCTGTTGTATCCGTGTTAATGCACTGAGTGCTATCTCACTCCAACCTTGACTCCCATCCAAGAACAAAGAGCCAGAATGAACTTCAGAAAACAGGAGAGAAAACTGACAAAACTACTTTTGACAAAGTGTGTGTGTGTGTGTGTGTGTGCACTTTGGATGGCTTAAATGCAGAGCACGAATTCTGTGTATGGGTGTCACATCACTTTCATTACTATTAATTGTTTTAATATATTGTTTACATTGAATATATTGTTGTGTCTTATATTGTAAAGCCTAAAATGAACATAATAAGACTGAACTTTTCACAACATTACAGTATTTACAGCAGAGGTGAGAAAAAAATATATTTATAACATTTTAATTATAGATAATTTTCTTACAAAAACACATGGATTCACTACAGGAGGCCTTTATTCACTAAACCCCCACCCAAGCCCACCTCACCTCAGAGCCATTAGAGACACATTTTATTATGGATGGATGCACTTTATTTGACTAATTTTGGACTGTTGAACAAAAACACCCATTATAAAGCTCGGAAGAGCCAGGAAAACTTTCAGTATAACTCCGATTGGATTCGTCTGAGAGAAGAAAGTAGTACACACCTAGGATGCTTTGAGGGTGAATAAAACAATTTTCATTTTGGGGTGAACCAGAGCCATATAGAGTGAGAGTTGCGACAACTCCATTGACTCCAATGGAACGCTTTTTTTACAGCAATGGCGGCTCGTGGAGCCTCTCAATAGTTCCCGGAAGTAGCAGCAAACCTATGCCGCGCCATAGAGATGCAGCAGAACAAACCGTTTGCGACGCACTTTTAACAGGTAAGACGTTTAAATAATAAGATTGAATATTATCAGTACATCTTAATAACAATAAATTGCAAATTAAAACCTTCTAGCAGATAATCACTCATTAAATGAGTAGATTTAAGGTTTGTTATCAGATAACTAACAGATTAGGCTAGGACTGGAGCTGAATAAAGTTAGTAACGAACACCCTAATAATTGTAAAATCTGTTCTCATAATTCAGTTTCATCCATCGTGTTTGCAATTAGAAAAAAAGGAGTATAAACATTTTTTTGCAGGGTGGGGAAAGTTAGCTAACGTTACATAGCCTATTACGTTAGTTCAATATAACGTGTGACAGCGGTGAGTGGAAGTGGTAAAAATGAGGTTATAAAGTTTGTTCCTTATTACACGTATTAAATCACTTAATAATAAAATGCACCCTATTGATATACATTTAGAGTGAATTGAGTTTGCAAAAACATGGGTGGAGTGTTTTTAGTCATTGTGATTCATTTACTATTACCTGTCTATATTATATAATAATACTGTATTATATACTTAAACTTGTTAGTGTATAAAAGTAACATACTGTAACATTCTGTGGGTTCTGGTGGGTGGAGGATTAGTGGTGCCACTGAAGTGTTCTGTGATGGAGCATCAGTGAGGATGCAGGTCAGGAGAGCTGAGGGGACCTTTTTTTTTTTGATAGCTGAATTTTCATTATTTTTCTTAGTGCTGCCTTTGCATTGCTTGATCTTTATTTTTTTTTTCTTGTCTCTTAAATTTTTTTAATAGACCCAGGTAACTGGCTGATGGTTCACAGGAATGCTGACTGGCTGCTGACTGACTTGCTGCTGGTTGACTGGGCAGTGTCACCTGTCCCTGTCTCTCCTCTCTAGCCATGTCCTTTTTCTTCACTCTCACTTTACCTTCTCTGAGTGTCCTCGTTCTTTTTTCCTCAACCTTTGAAACTGATAGAGGTAGAATACATGGTTTTGCTAATGTTAAATATTGAAAATATCACATCACTTTACTTCAACTAGTACGAGTTTGTACTTATTATATATGAATCACCTGAAATAACATAGCTGTAATCAGTAGCCATTTCTTGTATGTTCACAGGTCTAGGGGTGCATCGTGGAGCAGGGCCCTCCTCTTTTTGACCACAGGACGATGTACAAAGATTGTGGGAATAGCATCTGGTCTCAGCCTACTCTTGAATTTTTTGGTCATGACAAATTGCTTTGCCGCAATTTGTCTGCATACTGACTTCAGTTTAGTTTCCACACACACCTTTTTTTTGTCTACCCACATACAGTACATATCACATGGTGGTTAAATGCACAGTTATAGGTAACACTGATGACTCCCTGCAATGTCTCACCATGAGTCTCAGCTCCCTGGGTTTTGCAAGGCTTTGCTTGTTCCTTATTTCTAGGAAAACATTGTCAATGTAAAAAAGTGCAAATAAATGTAAGTATAATTACCTAACAATTTTTTGTTGTTGTAATTTTTATTTGTATTTAGATTGCTCCTGCTGACTTGAGCCAACCATTATTTTCTCCTCTCTATGTCAGCGGGGAAGCCATACATTCGCACACCTTTCTCTGACTGAGTGGAGCATCCCCATGCAGCACAGTAAACCATGGTGGAGACTATGCAAGGACAACATTAAAGAAAGGACACATACAAAATGCTTGTCATGCTATTAAATTTATTAGAAATGTATTCATGAATTGCTGTAAATAGTTAATTGTATAATTACAACTTAAAATAACTGTTTTCTGTTTTAAAATGGAATATACTCCTGTGATGCCAACCTGAATTTTCAGCATCATTACTTTTGAATGGCAGTGTACATGTTTATATACGAGTATGCTTAAGTTGTTTTAAACCTGAATATATTGTATACATGAATAAGTATTGTAATAATTATACTAGATATAATAGGTATATTATTTATAATACATAATTATATTACTATATGTAATTGTAAGAATTATAAACAGTAAGCTTCATTTTACATTTATTTAACATGCTAATTACTGCTGGTAACAGTTAATTGACCCATAGTGCGGTGCGATCTGAAAATCACCTGTCACCAGCCTGTCTCTGTACTACCTGAAAGTCATCAATATGACATGAGTTAACATTAGATCAGTGAAAAAATGGACAATATGTAACGTAAAAAGGCAACAGTAACCCGTGTTTATAAAACTTAACGTTAGCCTGAAATACGTTTTTAAAATAACGGTAATTGAACACTAATCCTCAAATATTACCCGATTTGATATTTTAAAAGCAACATCGCTGTAACTACATACTCATGCTTCATACATATGTCAGTGTGTTGTATAAACATATAAAATAAATGCATTTATTGACTCCTTATTACCAGAAATCGCAGTTCTGTCACTCTACTCTTATCAGTTTGAATGGCCGCCAACGCACTTCCTGGAACTATTTGAAGTCTACACGAATCACGTGACAACTAAACATTTCGAACTTCCGTTGTCGCAACTCTCTCTCTATATGGCTCTGGGGTGAACTAACCCTTTAATTGACATAATTGACATAGTTCAAGCTCTTTCAAATACTGGAATCCAACGGGACTGTCAGCTAATTCCTAGCAGATGATTTTGGTGGTGGATTGTGACCGGTACATGTAAAGCATGAAAATCCATTGCTTGTGTGAACAACAGTTGTTGTAAAACGACTGCTATACCATTCTTAACTTTTTTCACCTTCTAACAGAGTTGTATACGTATTTCTCCTGTCTTTGGGGACTAAACAAACCAGCAAGTAACATTTGTGCCTCAATGCAATTTTCCCGTGTCTGGCCTATCACCCATCCACATCCCTTCCCACAGAGTCCATTACAGCAGCGGCTAAACGGATGCTCACGGCAAACAGGTTCCTCGAGGTAGAATGTAGATTGAAGCAGACATCAATAAATAATTACGAGTCTTGAGACTTTTAAATAGGGATCTATGCAGTGTGAAGCGGCGTTTAATCGAGTAACTTCTGACACTGTATTCATCATTGGAAAAGCAGCAGACATCAGCAGAAAACGAACAAGCCTGCTTCTGAGATTTGCCTTCATTTGCTTTGTCTCTGGAAAGGGGGCACATGGTGATATTTAAATTCATCAACTGACTCGAATTTGCACTGGTCTCTGGGTGCATTGCAGAGCTAAGAGTGAAAATCAAACCTAGACTATAATCATAGCAAAGTAATAAAGAGAAGATGCACAAAAAAAAAACATAAAATTGGTACCTTGTACTCTAATTTAATGAGTCTAGCTACACAGAGAAGTTTGGCCGCCCCATTTGCATTTAGCTGTAATCATATCAGCGCTGATATGTATTATTTGTAGAAGTGTACCCAAAATGCAAATTCATGGATTTGATTTTCTTCACTCCGTGTTATGAGTGCATATCAATGAAAGGAAAGGATTTCATATTCTGTTGTATCATCAAGAGTCAACAACCGAAGCTCACACTCCCTATTATCAGGACAGATATGATTATGTTGTACAATAAAATGCTTTCTCTGTTAGAAAACAAGCAATAATTTACATTTTAAAACGCCTGCTGAAAGAGTGCAAATTATGCTGGTGTAGTTAGATTCGGCTGTCACTCGCGGAGCCAAATTTGCTAACTTACTACCTTTGATTACTCATTTTGCATCAGTGAGGAATCAAACTCGAGAGACTTGATACCTGTTCGGTCTTTTAACAAAAAATACAACAATTCTCATGCTGCAGCCTGTTTTAAATGGAATATTTTGATGTGCTTGTGACTGGCTTTATTGATTTTTACATTTCTCCCAACTGCAAGTTGGCGAGTAGGTTTATGGAGGCCGTGTAAAAATGTCCCCTGAATAGAGAAGCTCAGCTCCCGCTGGTTATGAATAAACTATCTTTATAAGGTGTCATTTGGCCAGCAATAGACAGTAAATAAACGCCAATGGCTAGTTGAAGTTAAATCAAACTTGGTGGGGATTTTCTAGAGATTTACAAATGACCTCAGGGATTTGACTGCAACAAACTGAGGTGCATGAGAACATATGGATGAAGGACTACAGTTCCCTTTCATTCATTATAGATCATGTCCTTTGCATTTTGTGCAGTTCTGCAGTTTCATTGTGGGTTTGTTAAATGATAATAGAGTCATTAAATGATAAACCACTGGACGTTTGGTGTAACGTTTGTGGGATGTTGAATATTAACCATATGGTCATTGTCAAGTGATTTAGTACAGATGGCTGTTAAATTGAAATAAAGTAATGAAAGAATCATATATATTTCAAATGGATCAATATATTCCATCACAAGGCTAGAAATATCTTTAAAGGGGGGGTGAAATGCTCGTTTTCACTCAATATCCTGTTAATCTTGAGTACCTATAGAGTAGTACTGCATCCTTCATAACTCCAAAAAGTCTTTAGTTTTATTATATTCATAAGAGAAAGATAGTCTGTACCGATTTTTCCCGGAAAAACACGAGCGCCTAGAGGCGTGACATGTGGGCGGAGCTAAAGAATCACGAGCGTGAGTAAGCTTTTGCGTTGAGCGAGTCTGGAAGCTGTGACACAGATCCAGAGGCTGAAATTTAACAAGAGCAGCATCAGCAACGATGTCTCTATGTGGTATGTACTGAAACTGTATATATTTGTTTAGCGGTTTTGGAAAATGACTAAGTTCCACTTTGTCGTCTTTTTTTTTTTTTTTTTTTAAGCTGTACATGTGGAAAGTGCAGTTTGATAACAACATTGCATGTTGTTTACTTGATGTGCTCAAGCGCTGATAGCTAAGTTAATAACACAGAGATATTTGAAGCAGTTTTACTCAACGCCTGCGGTTCCAACACACGATCGTGACCCTTTTTCGTTGGGACTTCATCATCCTTAAGAAATAAACGATGTGCAAATCCGACGTCAACCTGGGCCTTGTTTGTAAAACAAGCATCTTCGAAATGCAGGGAACAAACAAAAACACTTGCACAACTCCATTGATGCTCTGTAAAAATAAACTCCATCCACTGGTCCCTTAATGCTGTTTCTCTTTTGGTAATCTGTGCAGGGTTGTCTTGCCCTGGCAACCAAAAACACACTTCTTTTGTGACATTTCGCGACGCTCTCGCTCTGATCAGTGAATGCCTGTTGTGCTCTCTGTGCTCTGCTATACGGGAGCGCGCGCTCTTCCGGCAGAAGTGCGTCAGGACCCATATAAGGAAATTCAGCTCCATCTAACGTCACACAGAGCCATACTCGAAAAAAACTTTCAGAAACTTGTGACAAACCGGAAGAGGTTTTTTTGGAACAGAAATACTCCTTCAAACATACAACTTAATTTTTGAAACTTTGTCCATGTTTAGCATGGGAATCCAACTCTTTAACAGTGTAAAAAACTCTAAAAAAAAATAGCATTTCACCCCCCCTTTAAAGAAAAAATAAATAAATAAAAAAAATGAAAAAAGGCAAGTTGTTTGACCAAAACATGTTATTCCATAAAATCAGTTTCATTTGTGTCCCCACTATTTGCACTAAACACAATCTGATTAAAATTAAGGGGAAAAAGGGGGTTTACACACACAAATTATTTCAAAAGAAATTATAAACTAATAAAAAAAATGTATTTTATTATTTTTTTAAATAAATATTAAAAACAATGAATAAAGTTAGCCATACAAATTATATTTTTAATATTTATATTACAAAAATCCAGAAGCATCAATCAATAAGTTTTCTTTTCTTTCTTTCTTTTTTAAAACAAGTATTTTATGCTCACCAAGGAAGCATTCATTTTTAAACAATGGTTTTCTGTTTTAATATGCTTTAAAATGCCATTTATTTCTGTGATGCAAAGCTGAATTTTCACCATAATTACTGCAGTCTTCACTATCACATGATCGTTCAAAAATCATTCTAATATGCTGATTAATTACAAATAAAATAATATTAAAATAACAATAAGAATAATAAAAAACATTAATAATTCAGATCATCCAGGGCTTGTCAAAATTCCCCACCCACCAATCAAAGAGTATCCCCAATTATTTAATAATAATAATAATAATAATAATAATAAATTTTGAGATGTAATTCTTTGTCTGAATATTTTTCTTTGTCTGAATGTTTAAAATATTTCCTAAAATAATTGGAAAAGACACCCAGTTTCATAGACTGATATGAATATAGTCCCGTCAATGTAGAAACTGATTACCATATGCTATGCTTTTGCTTAATACTCACCTTAAACCGAGATCATGCATCAATGGCAATTAGATTATTATGCTGTATTTGACTGATATAATAAGTCTAAAATAATCATAACTCACGGAGATTGCTTATAGATCGGCCCAGTTGGCTTCAGCTGCCCAAAAGCGAGGTGCTCTAGAAATCATTTCAGACTGAATCAAAAGTATTGGCAGCTTTCACATTACAGCTCTTCAAATGCATTGTTGTTGGAGCGGGTGGGGGTTTGCTCTGCGTCTGCAAACCAATCAATCTAGGTGAGAATCACATTGGCCTTCTAAGCAAAAGCGCTTGGAGAGATTTCTAGGCCATGGTGTCACCAATCCGATTTCCACCAGTGACCTCTGATCTGTGGTGTCATGGGCCCAGCTGACACACCGGAGTCAACAGGATCAATAGCCACTGCTGGGGTCACTTCACCTTGTATAAAAAAAGACATTATATATTTATTTGTATTAAAGCTTGACACATTCGACTTCAACTTGGAATGCACTCCTGTGCTAATGAAATGTCAATCTAAAGTAAGATACGAAGAGGGGGTCAAAGAAGGAGTTTTTGGATGAAAGAAGGCAAGAGGAGGGGGTGAAATGTAAAAGTTTGAATTCAGGAATGAACGCATAATCAATGTGAGTTTATAGCAATATTTATAAATGATAGAAAAGTCATTCAAATGGGAAATCTAACCCAAATAAACTGATAACACATTTAGTTGCAATGCAGATTATAAATACAACAATCGTTTCATTTGAATAGATTTTTAAATAAACCCAGCACATATTTACAAAATCATGAACTAGATCACCATTGTTGTGTGACTTTTGCAACACTTTCAGCCAGTGATGCTTCTGTGTGGTTTCCAGGGTGAATTTAGTAATGTATTTGGAGTGTGTTTTAGCACTGTTTTGAGTAGTTTCTAGGGAGTCAATACGTGGTTGCCAGGTGTTCAGAGTTGTTGAAGGTGTTGGGTGCTAAAGTCTTTGGTATGGTGTCTGGTTTTGGTAGGGTGTTGCTAAAAGATGAGTATTTTTAACACATTTCTATGTTTCATTAGGGTGTTCTGGGAGGTTTCTAGTATGTTGTAGGTTGTTTCTAAGGAGGTGATATGTAGATGCTATGTGTTTTTGCTTGTGCACTGTTGTTAAAGGTGTTTTGGGTGGGTGCTAAAGTTTTGGTATTGTTGCTTTTTTTATTAGCACTGTTTTGAGTATTTGTTCGCACATTGCTAAGTTTTGAGTAGATTCTAGGGTGTTGCCATGTGGTTGCCAGGTGTTCAGAGTTGTTGAAGGTGTTGGGTGCTAAAGTCTTTGGTATTGTTGCTTGGTGTCTGGTTTTGGTAGGGTGTTGCTAAAGGAAGAGTATTTTTAGCACATTTCTATGTTTCATTTGATCAGGTTTCATATTTTATTACAGCGTCCCTGGGCGCCGCCATTGGCTAGTGGACCCCCACCTGCTGTTAGTATCTATTGACTGCGATTCATTTTGGCGTCACTTTGACAGTGAATAACTTTACATCTGAGGTGTTTAAATACTCCATTTGTCCATTAATTATTTCTAAAGAAACACGAAAATGTATAAAAGGCCCCATTACATCGTATGTTACGTTATGGCCCCGTAGAAGCAGTTTTTGTAAAAATAGGCTAACGATTGCGTCATAACTAGCGACCCTCTGTCGCACAGTAGAGGAATTACCGTATTGACAGGAGGAGAAGCTCGCAGGCAATCTTTTACTGTCTATGAGGCTATCGGGGGGACGTGGCGGCATGAGTCAAGGGAGATAATTAATCACAATACTTACCAATATCTGCTCCTGTTCACGTTCGCCTTCTCTGGAAGATTCGGAGGGTGATTCAGATTTCTCTTGGCACAGCGGTTAGAAGACTTACAGGTTGTTCACGTGACATCTACGTCATCAAGCTCAGGTTGAGTCTGCGCAGGAAGTGTGTGCTTCTAATTGACTTCACTTGTCTCCGTTGAATCCAATGGGGTCACTGTGTCCATTTCTTTTACTGTCTATGGTGTTGATATGTAGTTGCTATGTGTTTTTGGTATTGGTGCTTAGTTTTTCTAAAGGTGTTTTGGGTGGTTTCCAGGGTGTTGCTATGCAGTTGCTAATGTTTTCTGAGTGTTTGTTAGGACATTGCTATGTTCTGTGTAGTTTATATCGTGCTGCTATGCAGAGGTCGACAAAGTACACAACTTCCTTACTTGAGTAAAACTACTGGTCAAATATTACTCGGTTACAAGTAAAAGGTGTAAGGACCGATTTGTAATTAACTTAAAGTACAGAAGTACTTGTTTTTAAAAGTACTTAAGTATCAAAAGTAAATGTCATTGCATTGTTTTGTTTTTGTTACATTGCTGTATGTAATACTTACAGTACCATATGCCTCTGAATCTATGCCTGCCTTCCTTCATATCAATATCAAATATATTTCTAGAACACAAGTTACAGTAATTGGGATTGAATGTGAGATTAATGCACTCAATAACGTCCACAATCGTTCCCTCAAATAGTGCCCTATTTATTTATGTTTTGTGGCTATTAGTATGAATAATGTTAGCCTTACTGTTACCTAAAAGCTAGTGTGCTACAAAACAATGACAAAATACACATTTAGAAGACCAAACCCAATGAAAATCTGGTTGATGTCCGAATCCAACGTCGCATTGATGTTAATCTCCAACGTTGGACAGACGTTGTATTTTGGTTGAAAATGAGAATGGTTTGACGTCAAAACCAACCTGATCTCACGACACTTCGTACATTTTTCACAAGGTGGCTTATTCGTACGAATTCGAACGACCACACTCGTACAAATTCATACAGTTGTTGCCAAATCGTACGTATTTTACGAGTTGCACAATTCACCTCGTAAAATCCGTAGGAATTGGCCGTGAGATAGTGTTGTCAAAACTACTTTCTACTCAAGGACCTTGACAGAAATGTAGTGGAGTAAAAAGTAAGATATTTGTCTTTCAAATGTAGTGAAGTTAAAGTAAAAAGTTTCCAGAAAAATATTATACTTGAGTAAAGTTCAGATACTCAAAAAGTGTACAGTACTCAAGTAAAGTAATGCAACGTGGTTCCCAGGTGTTCAGAGATGTTGAAGTTTTTTGGGTGGTTGCTTAAGTTTTTGGTATTGTTGCTAGGTGTCTGGATGGTTGTCAGGGCGTTTTTAAAGAATTGGAAGTGTTTATAGAACATTTCTATGTATCATTAGTCATCTCTATGACTATCATCATCATAGTATCATTTCTATGTGTATTCATATGTATCATTATGTTCTGTGTGGTTGCTAGTGTGTTCTAGGTTGTTTCTAGAGCATTGATACGCAGTTGCTGTGTGTTTGTGGTTGCTGCTTGTGCACGCTTGTTGAATGTGTTTTAGGTTGTTCGCTGTAGTCATTGATGTAGCTTTTAGTATTGTTGCTCAGATGTTGCAAGGATGTTGTGTAGAGATGGTTGCTAGCAGAAGTCATCACGTACTATGTGAAAGACAGCAAATGAAGCTCTTATATAAAGGCAGACGGCTGATGACAGTGGATGTGTCCAGCTCATAAATCCACGACAGCTGACTGATAAATCCACTGCATTCATTAAAGTGGAACATATTTGTCTCATCATTTCCGTTATTACACACATTTGCATCCACCTTAATTAAATCCACAATAATGTATGTGCACTCGCTTCACAGGGCCATAAACGAGTCTGTCCTAAAGCACGTTTCTGGCTTTCTGTGGCTGCTTTATGGTATCTCCGTGGACTCTAGGGAGCTCGGACCCCGCAGTGTGTTGTTTGTGCTGTCAGGGGCCGTTGTTTTGGTAAATGGGGAGTTAAACAGATATATCCAAGCGTAAAATCTGAAAGTGTCCCCGGTGGGAGCCCGAGGGCTGGTGTTTGAAATCAACTACATATCAATTGAGCGGCGTAGAGCAGATCGTATGATAAATTCTATTCCTCAGACGCCTATAAATTACTTTTACTCTCACTACATCTCCTTTCCTTTTCCCGCGCCGGCTCAAATCCCCCTTTTTCCTCATATCTCTCTGCAAACTACACCTTTAATAGCGTCCCCCGGGGCTACAAGTACAATTGTGTGAGATGTTCAGATGGATATTTTCATAGCTTGAGTGACAATATTAACAGAACACGTGTGTGTGTGTGTGTGTGTGTGTGTGTGTGTGTGTGTGTGTGTGCTGTCTATTCTCCAATGGATATTTCCCCCATATTCTTGGCCTCTCATCCCAGTTCAGTCGTGGTGTGTTATCTGGCAGTTCATTATCTCAGTGTTTTCTGTAAGTAAGTAAGCTTAGATTGAATTACTAGGGGCTCTATTGTCTATTTGGAATTCTCCTTCCATGTCGCCTTGCTAATGAATGGGCAATTTGCTGCGTCTTTGTGAAGGCTGCTTGTGTGTATCAGTCACTTAATTACTCTCAGACTGTTGGCGGAGCTTTTATTGGCGATACAGGCCAGTAAAGGCTCAGAGACGAGCAAAAAGGGGTCGGAGAACACAAGGGCTAATTCTCAAAGGACAGCAAGGCTAGTGGAGCGCACAGCAATGCTGAAGACAGCTAGTCTTCATACAAAGTTTTAGTTTGGGAGTGCGAACTAAGGCCTAAATTCATGAAACCCGAATGTGAATCTCTTCTATGTGATGTTAAAGTAGATCAATGTCAATGGATGAATCAGATGAATATGGAGGCGGTCTGAGTGTTTTGATTGAACTGAGCGTGTGCATCAGAATGGATACGCAAGCATTTGTGTCAGTTTCATATTTTGTTGGGTATAATGTTCAAGCTTGTTGATTCGATTCTTGGCTATGAATCTGATATTGCGGAAATGTTCGTTTTGGCTGTTTCACAATTATATGATTATATTTAAAAGAATATTAACTTATAAATAAATGCAATTATTGTAATTAAATCTAAACAAAGTATTTTATAAAAAAAATATGATAAAAATTGTTTTTATTTATAGTGTTGTCAGAATTTGGAGTTAATAGTATATTTTAAAATGAAAACATATACGTTAATTAATTGATGTAAAATTATATTATTATTATTTTTAAACTTATTAATTATTATGTCTTGCTTATTCAAAACAGAAGCTGTGTAACATATTCATAAAAAAAATATTTTGCATGGTTAAAATGTTGTTCTTTAAAAATATGAATGTTATAAAGTAAGAAAAAAAACAAATATATAATACATATATGTTGGATTATTCTAAAAACACTTCTTTTTTTAATTGTCCTTTTCAAAAATTGCTAAATTTCACAATTAATTACAAAAAAGTCAAGGTCTACACTGAATTATTATTATTATTTATGTATCTATGAAACACTCTTATCTTATTGTGGTTTTTTTAAGTATCTTTATTTTCTGTGCACTAAATACCACAGATGTAATCGAAATGAATATTGATTTTTGTAAAAAATAAAGTACAAAATACTCCACCTGCATTTGCTGTTACTATAGTAAAAGTTAGATTTTCTGAGGCCTAACCAAGTATTATGTATCAGATTATCTGAGAACAGTGATTAACTGATAATTACTATAAATTCAACCTACAGAAACATGCTTTAATTACTATTGGACTCATTTTCATTCATTGTTTTGTTACACCTTCTGAAGTGACAATGTCAGAGAGTGTGCTGCTAACGAGAATGAAAGTGCGGCAAAGCAAAGACACCAATGAGACGGATGCTAATTCAAGCAAGCCATGGTTCACAAGCCTGTCCTCCTCCCCAGAGCAGAGACAATGCCACTCCACAGTCTCCCCCCATTTAGTACTCAGAGCGCAGCCTGATGGGGCTCAGCGGGACGGCCTGCAGACGGGGGGTGGAGAGAGAGAGAGAGCCGCGGGCCACTCGCTGCTTAACCCCCTCAGAGCTGCCCTGTGCTTCCAGCGGCTGAACCTGAATGAGGGCCTGCTTCCTCCTCTCTGCTCCCACAGCCAGGGGATTCGGAAATCTGGCAGGTTAACTGGAAAATCTCCATATGATCCAAATGTGATTCAAGACCCCATCCAGATAGTCCTGAATAGCCCCCCGAATCATTTCCACAGGGGGTTTAGTGGCCACTAAATGAGAGCGAGACTCTTATTAAATTGTTGTTTTTTACAGGTTAAAAAAATTATTTAAGGACAAATCTCACAAAAACATCTGGATTGCATTGAAAAAATTATAATTGTAAAATTACTTTCTTGGAAATTAAGCAAATTAGACTGATGCAGCTTGTTGTTTTCAGTACGTTGTTTCAGGCCATTCTCGTTGTGCTAGGTTTTATTTATATATTTGTTTCATAAATTAAAAGTAGTACAATAAAATACCCACATGCACAAACATACTATGTTTTAATTAAAATCATAGCATTAATATTATTGTATTTAGTTTCTTTATTAAATCACGGGAAAATGAAATAAAATAATTACATTTTACATTAGGGTGAAATTATACAGTTAATGTTAAACTATCATCAAAACAAGAAATTAAGAGTACAGAAAAATCCTGATCCTGAAAATCCCATTTTATTTATCTTTTATTTATTTATTTGTTTCAGTTACAATAACTGTTTCTTTAAAGAAATTCTTTTTTTTTTTTACACATTCCAAACCAGTTAACTGCTACATACGCTTTGTTTTTAACAGTATATTTGAGCTTCTGCTTCTGACCTCTTCAAGCAAATAAAACCCTGAGTTGGCGTTTCACAGCTTGAGCAGCTGAGCCATGGTGAGTCAGCTAAAGTTGCTAAGTAGCAATTAGTGAGCGTTAAATACCGATTTAGCGATCATCGGTTTCCACTGCGCGGAGATTAGCGCTGACAGCTAGCAGATCAGATGACTGATGACGCAGTGTCAAGACAAAGAGCAGCGTCATGACTTCAGCTACAGAGAAACATTGTGTCAATAAGCTTAAATATATAACGCTGTGTGAGAGAGCACAATGACTGAAAGCTGCATATAAGAAAAGTTATAGGTCTTAGTATAGAGCCCTGCATTTGTCATAAGGAGAAAAATGTATTTTGTGGCCACAAGTTTAGAATTTGTTCCCAGGACTTATTACTGCAACATGACTATGACTGAACTAAAACAAGGTGCAGCTGTGTGCTGATAGCATTCATACTATTATTAATTTATGTATTTATTTTTGCCTTTGATGATAAATAAACAGCAATTATTGGAGGAAGGTACAATACAAAATGAAATAAAACTCTCAACAGGAAGTTAGTGTCCCAACTCACCCCCTTTACCTCCATAACGCTCAAGTATAGACCTACTCCCCTCAACGCAAGTGACAAACTGACAATGACCAAATTTCTAAATAAAAGACAATAGACACTTCCTATATTTACATTAAGTTATAGGAAGAATATATGCATTATATACAAACCATGAAGCCTTTTTCTCACACTAATGGGAAAAAGTGTGAGGTAAAATGCACAAGGTGCATAAGTTTTTCCTGTTGCTGAATATTGAAACTAAATAATAATAACCAACAAAATCATGGCATATAGTTTTTATGAGCCAATCAAATCCAATGGAGAAGCTCAAGTGCCAACCTACAGTATTTACACATAAATAATTATAATTTTATGTTAATAAAAAAGAGCTTAATTTATTGCTTTTAGAACTGGGATTTAATAGTACACTTTAACATTTTGATTTTTTTTTATAAATTATTATGTATTATTTATTCAAAACAGAAACTATGAAGCATGGCATTATATTTGCATAGGGTCAAAGTTAACTTTGCATGATTAAAAATTTAATATGTGCTACTGGCTGAGCATTAAATCTGAATAATAATATTATTAATAATATTGCGGCATAGTTTTTTATCGAATCTAAAATAGAAACTCGAGTGCCAGCCAATGGAGTGCCAATTAAATATTCAAATATAATGAAATGATCATAAAAACAATTCAAACGTTATTTATAGTGTTGTGAGAATTTTTATATGTAGAATGTATTATTAATTGCCACATATTATTTATTCAAAACAGAAGCCATGGAGCCATGGGATCATACGTATTTGTTTTAATTGCATGTTTATAATTTCATGTGACCTTTTGCAGTTTTTGGTCATACAAATGTAGATGATTTTAGAAGGGAAAAATAAAACAATGCCACCATATTATAATGTAATAATGACAACAAGTTGTCCCAGTGACTAAATACAAAAATAAAAAGTCTCATTGCCATTTAATGCCATGTCATGTTGACTATTAGTCCACATACAGTAGGGAGTACACTAACATCCTTTTATTAAAAACCGTGAGCGTCTCTGCTATAATTGCTGGACTCTCCTGATTTAAACTAATTCCGATAAAGGAATAATATATTTTCACCTGCCCTAAAAAGAAAAATCATTATTGCAGGCTCATAATAAGTGTCCCCGATTGAACCTCTCTGGTCATTTCTGTCCAGGTTGGAGTTATGTTTAAAATGGAGTAATTTGGGGGTAAATTGTAAGTTGGCAGAACTCATCATCTGTAAAAGCATGGCTCTTTAGGGACATGTGTGATGTTCGTGTGCCTCCTGGATTCCTACGAAGCAGAGCGTGGCCCCTTAAACCCAGCCTGAGACTCCAGCAAATTGTCTAAGCCAAGCTGCCAATTAACCTGCTGTCCTTCAGCGCTGGAGAGGCGCTGCTGGGTTAATTGCTTCATGCTGAAACATCGGGACGTCAGCGCAGCGCAGCAGCCGAGTCAGAAGAACCACAGATTCAGGACTTGTGTGTCTATGTCTTAATTGGAACAGAACATGCTGCATGATTGTAATGAATGACAGACTCGGACATACTGAGACTGATAGCGAGTGTACTACATCATTTACTTGATTCACATTTGTAGTGTCACAGTACAGTATAGGACTAAAACATGTCCTGTTATATTTTTATGACATTTATGATTTAGAAACTGTGTGAATTTGCTCTTTTTGAGTATTTAGATATTTACAAATGAATTAAATTATAAGGAAACGTAATAAAGAGTTTCAACTTGTTTAATAAACTAAAAAAAGAATTGAAAATCTATGTTTTGAGAAATTACATTTAATAGTATATTTTAACATTTATCATTGAAAATTAATTATTATATATTACTTTTTCAAAACAGAAAGCACCAAGCATGATATAAATTTAATTGTAGGCTGAAAAATTATAATAATAATAATAATAATTCTGAACCATTAAGAGTTTTGGTCATTAAAATCCATTAAAAAATCCATTTAAATCCATTTTTAAAATCCATAAAACTAGGATAACTGGTAATTAATAACTCAAACTCCATGTATAAATAATTGCTTCTTCATATAAATGATACACACTAAACTACACTGCTGATGTCAAGAAAGTGTTTCTGGCCTCGAGTCTAGTCTTATCCCCTTTAATATACGCACAATATAATATGAATATTTTAAAATAATTCAATAATTTTGAGCTAATAGAATAAGCAAAATCAATCATATTTAATAACATATCTAAGTTAAATAAAGACACCACAGTGGAATAGCAAATTTGCAAAAAAAAAGAAAATGTTAAATACAAAAATCAAGAAAGCAATATATGAATAAACCCCTCTATAAAAACAACCAGAATATAGATATTAATAACACCACAATGTCTGTGAATGAATGAATCAATGAATCAATCAACAAATGAATGAATAAATCAACAAATGAATGAATGAATCAATCAATCAATTAATCAATGAATGAATGAATCAATGAATAAACAAATGAATGAATCAATGAAACAATCAATGAATGAATCAATGAATCAATCAATGAATAAATGAATGAATCAATGAATGAATCAATGAATGAATCAATGAATGAATCAATGACTGAATCAATGAATGAATCAATGAATCAACAAATGAATGAATGAATCAATGAATGAATAAATTAATGAATGAATAAATTAATCAACAAATGAATGAATCAATCAACAAATGAATGAATGAATCAATCAATCAATCAATCAATTTTCAAAGCCATCATTTTCTCACCCTGTATGAGTTTCTTTCTTCTGTTGGACATAGAAGATATTTTGAAGAATGTTTGTAACCAAACAATTGTTGGTAGCCATTGACTTCTACAGTATATGGGAAAAAATACTGTGGAAGTCAAAGATAACGTCAGTTTGGACATTCTTCAAACAATGTTCTTATGTGTTCAGCAGAAGAAAAACCTCATCCAGGTTTGAAAAAACATGAAGGCAAGTAAATGACGACAGAATTGTCATTCTTGGGTAAACTATCCCATTTTTGGGTGACATACTCCAACATGTCAAAGGATAAATACCTTTTATTTTATCAAACACAAAGTAAATATTGCATATGTCATAAAATCCCCTCAAAAATCTAAATAATAATCACAATATAGTTAAAAAACCTTAGTCACATTTTACACTTAAGGTACCAAGTGTGGCCCAAAAATGAAGAGACCAAAGTAAAGTCAAACAATTAGAATTGCAGTCCAGATCCATAATGTTAGAGGAGAAACTCAAACTGGTGCTCGTGTCACTTCCACTCAGACTGAGCATGCAATCCTGAGTACACGAGCGTATGTAAAGCAATCCAGTTCAGCAGAACGGGTGACCGCCAACATCGCCCGTGTGTGTCGGGGTCACAAATAAGTAATTAATTTCCATGCATCTCATTGCCAGAAGTGCTTACTGATCCAGGGAGCAAGATCAGAGATGTCAGTGGGTAAATTGAGTCAGAGGCCCTGGCCTTACATCAGACACTCGCCCAATTTCCACCGCGCTCTCCCTGACAGTGTGAGGGGACGGGGTCCCACGCCGTGATGGACAGGGGGAATTGGCCCAATAAATTGCACCCTGTAAAAGCTGTGTCTTCTTCATTAAAACTCAGTGAATCTCTATTGCTATTCATTAACACACTGCCGGACTAGACAAGATGTTTAATCTAGCGACGGCCGGGGACGCCGAGAGCGCCCTCTGAAAAAGAGATTCTTATTTATTAACGGGAGGTGACAGGTACTGAATAAGTTGTTGTTGTTCCCATTTCGGCCCACGCTGCTGTTCTCTAGCACAAAATTGCAGGGTTTGCTTATGAAGGGCTCTAATTTGGGAGAAGGTGTCTGTCTAAAGCAGAGCTGACAGCGCTGCGTCGGGACGAGTTAGCTGTCCGTAAACATTAGCACTTACACAACTTTAAAAAACAAACCATTTTGTTCAAACATGGACTGGAAATCTACCTACACTGTAAAGAGTGCACAAGTGCAGCTGAAGCTATCGATTTTAGACATACAATATTGTGTGATACAACAGGAAATATGTTTTTATAGTGTTGGCAAAAAATTTTGAATTAATTGAATGAAAATAAAGTGATTTGTACATAACTGTATATAGTGCTTATTAAAAAAATAGTATTTTTTAAAGTCAAAACATTTTCATAACTGTCAGATACCAGTTATTTTGCAAAAATAATACTTTTGTCTTAAGGATTAGCACATTTTTATTTGCAATACAGAATTTTCATAACTGGCACAGAACCAGATATTGTTTTATGAATGAACACAAGAAGCATTTCTTTAAACAAACAAACAGTCCATATGAAAACATTTTCAGAAATAAAGATTTAGTCATTTATAACTTTTAATTCATTTAATAATTTGTTAACTTTTAGCAATTTATTTGTTCACAGAAAGAATTAAAATATCTATTTTTATATCTAATATATTAATATACACAATCATTTTTTATTAATTGAATATATTATGTATTTTATGACGTATGTTAAAATTTATATAAAAAAATAATTGTAATATACGTCATAAAATACATAATATATTTCATGCTTAAACATTATCAGTACATATATTTTTGTGGTTATTTGTTTATAAATTAAAAAAATAGTGTTCAAACCTCTCATAACATAAAAAGTTTTAGTACAGTTAATATTTTATATATATATATATATATAGATATATAGATATAATTTTTTTTATATACATATGAACCTGTTCTTTATAACTATTTGCCAAAAGAAAGAAGTAGGCCTACGTATTTTTAAAATTTTAGATGATTTGTAATATTTTGCATATTAAATATATGTCACATTTACACATATCAGCACATATATCTAAGCAATGAATTAATTATACTAAAATTATAATAAAAAAGAAAAACTGTTGTTACACATAAGAATGAATTACAAACTTCATCATCTTAACATATAATCATTAGTACAAGTATGGGACTTATAAGGATATGTGCTAATGATTTATTTTCAATAATTCAGAGCTAAATATTTATGGATTGGCCCTGTTTGTCCCCCCACCCAAAAAAAATTAAAAAAAATAATGCATAGGATATTAGAGGACGCCAGTCATCACACAAGCATTCATGAAGAGGACAGGACTAATCATGTACATACATAATATTTCTCTGACACATGAGGGAGGATTTGTGCTCACACTGCATCTTATGTCAAATTTACAGTCTAATCTAATACAAACCTCTATAAAGAGACTCGAATCAGACCAGACATTTATCATACAGTTCACATAATTAGATAGTTTGCTCTCTATTAAAAGGAACAGATAAAATGTAGCAAATATTACATGTAAATCTAATTAAATAGCAGGCACCTCGATTGATCAGTGATAGGAACATCCCCAGAGGATATAACGCTTGAAATGCAGCATGAAGGACTGAAATCAACACGCTCTCCTGCTTAACACGGTGACAAGCTGGAAATGTCACAAGTAGAAAAGAGAGACATGATATGAAAAGGGGGGGGGAAATAAAGAAAGAAAGAAAAAACACATATCAAGAGCAATTTGTGAAGCATTAATCCCGTTGTGTGTGGTCTCGGGCTAGTCTGAGAAATCGACTTGATTCCCTGGGCCTGGACTCCATCCATTTTCTGCCTCCAATCAATATTTATGAATCCCCGAGGATTTAGCAGAATGAAGCACATAAACAGTCAGTGTGTGCGCGGCTGAAGAAGCCCTAACCACTGCATTCGGAGCGAGAGGCCTAAACACAATGCATTGTGGGAGGGAAGAGGTCAGTCCACACAGAGCACAGCGATGCCAGATGCTGGCCTGGAGTTTGGAGGCACTCTTGCTGTGAGGAAACCTGTCCATATATAGATGGAAATTCATATTTTTGTAACTGAAGAAGTTAATGACGCAGGGAAAGGTCTCGGAAGATCTTTGGGGGATTTGTATTACTCGGGCTGATTTTATTCGCTCCGCGGCGTGTTTGTAATGCTCTTTAGAAATAATGGAACACTTAGACTATATTGAAAATACTCCGCTTTGAAATGAAATGCTGTTTTCATTCGTTTTGGAGGCTCTTATTGATTTGTAATAATTGAGCACATGCATCATTTGATCTTTTTCTTGTCTTTCACTTCTGACACAAGATTTATTCCATTTGATTGTTTGTAAAACTCGAAAATAAATTAAATACAAATCAAATTCAGTAAAAACACTTTGTAAAATAAATTATATTCAATGAGAAAAATAATAATAGTAATAATAATAAAATATATATGTATATATATATATATATATATATATATATATATATATATATATATATATATAAAGCTTAAAGAACAACAAAAATAAATGTTTTGCCTATTTTTATTATTTTTTTAATGTACCTATATAGTTTTACTCATATTTATTTATTTATTTTAATTGTAGTTTTTTCATTAGTTCAAGTTAAAATAAATGAAAATGAGAATTGATATCTTAGCATTACCTAAAATACAGACAAAACAAACAATAAATAAATTCCAGGTTGTAAAATTATTGTACATTTTAATATTTTACTAGCCATTTCTCCTCAAGTAACTAAATGGTTGCATTGTTGGGCCTTGATCCCTCCATCAGAGCACCTCCGGTGTGACTGCTCCCCCCACAATTAATTGATTAATTAACAATTAATTGTGTTTTGATCTCCAAAACTGATATTTGTCTGGCTGTGGCTTCTTTTTGTTTTAAAGTGCACCTATCATTTGTGCAGGTGCAAACATGGCGTGTAATTAACATGTCATAATCAAAATGACTGAGTTTGACACATTGTAATCACTGCATGGAGATTAGCCTGTAGCCAGAGGCCATCCATGCGGCCTGTTTTAATATCATTTGCATAATGAAAGCCCAGCGCCAGTAATAGCTTTGCTTTCTCTTATTATCATAATTTCACCCTGGGCAGAGAAGACCGCCACCACGTCTCCTCATTACCTCGGACAAACTCAGAGACAAAGTCGTACCATCACACAGAACAAGTCACCTTCAGACACGGGCCGAATGACATTACATTTACACATGTACAAGAACTTGGAAATAAAAAGGCCTTTATGAGCAAATGACACACAGTCATATATGAATATACAAGTTTGAAATAAAAAATGTAAATAAAAAATGCACCTTTCCCATTGTCAAATCAGAGTGTTTAGATGTTACATGCGGAGTCCCACAGGGGTCGATTTTGGGTCCGATTTTATTTATATTGTATATAAATTACATATGTAGGGTGACAAATCTCATAAAATTTGTGGTTTTTGCTGATGATACTAATATTTTCTGTGCTGGGGAGAATTTGCAGCAGCTTTTGGAGGTGGTCACAGCAGAAATTAATAAGATAAAAATGTGGTTTGACTTGAATAAATGATCAATACATTTCGGTAAAACTAAATTCATGCTGTTTGGAAACCATAAAACTTATACACAAGAAAAAGTAATTATTAATAATGTTGAAATAGAAAGAGTATATGAAAATAAATTGTTTGGGGTGATTCTTGATTACAAAATCTGTTGGAAACCCCACATTAAACATGTGAGAGCAAAAGTAGCACGGAGTATTGAAGTAATTGCAAAACTGCACAAATATTTTATATATATAAGCAAAAAATAAACATCTGCTTAGAAATATACAACAATTATTTACATATAGACAGTGGTGTTATAATTTGAGAGGGCCTTTAAATATGAAACAGCAAAATGCACGGACAAAACTCAAAAGTTTGTGTATTTCGATTTGTGGCGTGATATCGTGGAATAGATTAAACGGATATATCAAAGAAATTGTTAATTTGTTGCAATTTAAAAGAAGGTATAAAATATTTATTTTTGATAAATACAGAAGTGGGGGGTGAGAGTGAGAATTTCAACATTGTTGTTAATGCTGCTTGATTTTGTTTTTGTTTGTCTTCATTCTTCATCTTAATAGATAGATAAAGTACGATGTAATTTGAAGTAGTATTTCTGTATTATTCAAAATGGTATGCATTATGGCTGATTGTGATTTGGTATTGGTAATTACTGTTGGTAGGATTTCAGCCACATTAAAAAAGTAACATCTGAAGTTATTTGTGGATTAATGCGTATTGGAGACGCGAACCGTTTAAAAAGATTCAGTTCGATTTGGTGAACTGGTTCAAAAAGACCATTTCATTTAGAAACTGCTAGTAAATTCCACAACTAATTGCAAAACATGAAATTTTGAACTGAAATAGTATTTTCTTATTATTTTTACTAATAATTTTACAGTGTAGAAATAGTGCAGACTTCATAATAATTTCTCCTAAAATATTTTATATTTATATTATATTTTATATTAATAATTTTTATTTGTTGGTTTTTTATTTATTTAATGTATACACACGCACGCACGCACACACACACACACACACACACACAAACACTTATTTATTTATTAATTTATTAAAGGAAGAACACAATTTTAATTTAAATAATTTTTTCCCCTTTTCCACATCCCACCCTTAATTAAATAAAACATTTTATAACAATTTTTTTTTTAGTTTTTGTTTTTTGTTTTCATTACAATAATAGTATTTTCTTGTAAAACATACTCCTAAAACCATTGAAAAGTCATTTTTACAGTGTAGTAAATGTAAACTACCTGCTGGAACACATGGATTCCACAACACCTGGTTAATTCATCTCAAAATAATTTTTAAAGAGAAAGAAAGGAATATGCAGGGAATAATGTCATAGCTCCAGTTCTACCTTCAGTCCACATGCTTTCAGAAATACCTCTGATGCAACACCGGCTGTTATTCTGCTATATTGCTCTATATTTAATCTTTGTTTCATACACACAGAGCATCTTATAAGGAGGAAATAATAAAGGAAAACTGATTAAAAACAAATCTTTCAGAGTGAACATTTTTCTACACCATTTAGGACATTAAAATGTTATCTAAAAGCAACCTAAAGATATATCTATCACACTAGTGCATCTATTAATATAGAGAATTAAAAACAAATACTCAAAACACTTAAAATGAGCGCTGGAGCTGAAATGTGAAGCTTGGTAAGCTGCTTCACTTACTGTCTGTCCCTGCGGTCTGAAGCTAAATGCACAGAAAGCTGCAGGGACGCCGATCTGACGCTGACGCCTGTCATACTGCAAACTCAGATTTATGGAGAGGAAGACACTGCTCTGCAATCAGTACAAGCATTTCACTGACACTAAAAAAAGTCAAGTGCACAAACACTACAGATGCAACACAAGGGAGCATAACCAGAGGAAACCCACTTCTCCGTCACACTTTTCTTTTCTTTTTTACATATCTTTTCCTTTTAAATCACTAAAATGTTTTCCAGAGAAACGTGTGTACTTTTGGCTTGAAGCTTCTTTGACACATCTGCCACTTGAAAATGGACCCTGCTAAATAGAGTAATATGTCACCTCTTTATATCAGTCCACCAAAAAAGGGCGACACAAAGAGCAAAGCTCACAAAGCGTTTTGAATTTAAAATCAAAGACAGAGACCGAGTCTGTGGAGGAAAAAGTGTGAAGAAAGACTGAGCGAACATAAAAGCACGAAGATGAAAACGAAGAGACAGGTGATGGTTAAAACGAATCCAGTGTTAAATAGACTGTATTCATGAAGTCTAATCTAACACCTGAGGCTGCTGGGAGCGTAGTGATTTAACAACAGAAGAAAGACGTCTGCTCATTAAAATCAGCTCTAAAAGACGATGCTTATCATTGCACCAAACCTCCAGATATTGTTTCAGGAAAAAAAAACAAGGTCTAAAGATCTCTTTACCATCTCATATATTCATTTCTCCATTGTAGACGGATCACCAGAAATCAAATTAATGTGGCATTTCGTCTCTGGATCACATTGATTCCCAACTAAAATGAACTATCAGCAAACGTGGCCCTATAAAAGCAGGATCGTGTTTTGCGCCGACGGGACGCGGAGGATACCTCGCGCTGATGTAATTCATCGTAACCGGACGGCTCCCACATCTATGAAGTCATAAAGCCCTGATCCAGGCTATAGAGCGGAGGGCCGGGCAGAGTGGGGTAGGGTGGGCACCCAAAGCCAACCGTATTGACAAAGACATGCATTTGCTAAAATGATGATGAATATTTCATGTGGACAAGGGTTTCAGAGCTCCTCGAGCGGATGTAAATAAGTCAAGAGCATATGATATTTACCCCAGGATGAAACATTGATGAGAGCTCTGGCTATTTAAGAGGGCTAAACATGACATGGTGTTTACACTAGGGTCAGACAGTAGGGTCAGCCAAAGGCGTATGCTTCCAGCTTTAAAGAGACGGATAATGTTACAGGGCAAAAAGGCACACATTGCCCCAGAAGTATAGTGAGAGCCGTCAGGCTAATAGACCTCTTTAGAGACTTCATGTGTCACAGTGAGTTATAGCATTGTATGCAGTTGTTTCTTGTCCTTTATTTAAAGAGATAGTTCACTCAAAAAAAAAAATATATATATATATATTTCTGTGATCGTTTAATCAGCTTCATGTCGCTCTCTTCTTTGGAACTCTAAAGAAAATATTTTCAAGATTCATTCTTTAGACTTTTTTTGTCCAATTTGTCCAGTGTTCTGTTGACTTTCATTATAAGGAAAAACATAAAACTGAAAAAATACAATGGAAGTCAATGGCTACCAGCAATTGTTTGGTTACCAGCATTCTTCAAAATCTCTTTGATTGTGTTCAACAGAAGAAAGAAACTTTTACAGATTTAAAACAACTTGAAGGTGTGAAAATTATGACTTTTTTAAAATGTATGAAGGCAAGCAGAGGAATGCGCATGCATGCATCATGGTACTGTCGTACCAACGCCAAACAAAGTCGACACGAAAGAGAAGAAAACATTAAATAAAGTTTTTATTTTTGTTTTCTCCGTGCACGAAAACATATTCTTGCAGCTTCATTGCATTGCGGTTGAACCACTGATGTCACATGGACTATTTTAACAATGCCCTTACTTTATTTCGGGTTCTTGAACGTGCTAGTTGTGTTGCTGTCTGGGCAGGGTCTATACATGTGGGTGAGTAATTAATGACAGAATTTTCATTTTTGGTTGAACTATCAAGTTTATTTGAGTGAAAAAGGGCATTCCTTAAGAAGAATTGAGATGAGGAAACAAACATAAGCACAACTATATTTTTACATTTGGATAAGACAAGTCGCCTCCATAGTGTTGTCGGTGGTTGCCAGATCTCTGAGTGAGTGTTTATTGTGTTGCTACTGTAAAATGTTCTTGGTGATTCCATACTGGCCCGAGTCAAAAGAGCGTCTAGTCCCTAGATATGACTCATAATTATGCTTATGCAGTCATAATTAGAGCTTTATGTTTATGTTTTTCATAATATTCACAAAGCTCATTCATTAATGGCAGTTTAATCACTGCCTCTTCCCTCTTAGACACTAATGCATTGCTATCAGTAGATTTAATGATGTTAAATGAGTTCAGTTCTTTCTGTTCTCAGTCAATACACTGTCAAAATTGATATGGTTGCTAATATCTTTACACGAAACAATGCTTTTGTTGTGGAAAAAGTCTCTTGCTATGGTTTGATTTGACATTCCTTTGCAGTCTTTCACATGCTCTTAACGTAGCAGGGCACTTGTCATTGCATGCTTATAGCTAGCACACTATTGTTGTGGCATGTTCCTTCTAAAATATCCTTACTCTGGCATAGCATGTCATTTCAAAATATAACATACCATCTTCTTGCTGTGTCATTACGGTCTCCCAATGAACTGACCTTGCACAATGGATTGACGTGCGTCTCATGTCATAGAGTGAAAATTCTTTCTGTGGCCGTGTTTTCTTTTTTGTGGCAAGACTCTTGCAGCTGCACGATAGTCTTGGCACAGGTAAACAGTCATGCTGTGATGTTCCTGCCATGTCAAAATATCCCTGCCATGTCATGACCCTCTCAACCAGGGCTTGACTTTCTTGCCATGGCATGCCACTCGTTGTGTGAAATTTTTGGCATGGCATAGTGTTTTTTCCATAGTCCTCTTAATATGGCCGTCGATGGATGATGTACTTGCAGTAAACCCTGATGTTCTTGCCATGGCGAAATCTTCTTGCCACGTCATGACGCTCCCAAAGTGGTTTGACCTTTTTTGTCATGACATGCCCCTTGTGTGCTCTTTCCATGCCAAGACTATCTTGTCGATGGATGACATACTTGTAGCTGCATGACATTCTTGTCTTAGAAAATTGCTTTTATAGTGGCATGATGTTCCTGCCATGTTGTGATGCTTGTATCATGATGTGATGTTTTTGCATTTTAAAAAATTCCTACTAGTGGCCTTTTTTTTCTGTGGCAAGTATCAGTGGATGTCATACTTGTAGTTGCAAAACATTCTTATTACTGGGAAACACTTGCTGTAGCATGATGTTCTGTGCCATGACAAAATGTTCTTTCTATGTGATGGAGCGCTTGCCTCTTGTCATGGTGTGAAACTCTTGTTGTGGCATAGTGGTTTTGCCATTGCTCTTACTGTGGCCATGCACTCTTTCTGTGGCAAGACTCTCGTCAAATCATGACTTATAGTTGCATGAAATTGTTTTCTCAGCTCCTTCCATGGCCCCTACCCCTGCACTGGCATAACACTCTGGGCATACCAAAAACTCTTTGTGTGGAAAAATACACTTCCAGATTTACAGAATGACACAGTACACAACACCATTGGGAGGGCATCTCTGACAGATAGAGGTATTGTAAGAGTGATCAACTGTTTCCTTAAAAAGTGCTGATAATATTCCTGCAGGATGCATTCAGCTGTTAGACTACATCTGTCCTGTTGTTTAACTGCAATCCCTCAGCCCATGTTTATTCAGGATACTTAAGTCAGGGAGAGCTTCTTAATGTAATGTGAATGGAGAAGCGTAAATACTTTGGCAGCGGTCAGCACTGCTGCATTATGTATTTTGCGGGAACTAAACAGAGGCGCTGCGGTCAGGCCACAGAACAGCCCGAGCACTTCACTCTTGATCTAACGCATTATCTATTCACCACAGTGAGACTCCCTGTTGGTGTGCATTAGGTCTTCAGTAGCCACAGTTATATGATATTAGATGAAGTGGGTGTTGTAGAGTGTGTGGATCTCTCGCGCACACACAGAATTCGGTCTCAACTTACCGCCCCAATCCAAAAAACAGGAAGTCAAACTAAAGACAAACAAAAGAAAAAGAAAGGACTGATGCATAAAAACGATAGAGTGGCGACGTCAGACTTGATCAACAGATGACTGATCATATTGAGTGCCGCCCATCCTTCACAAGCCCATTGTTTGATGACAGAACGGTGAGCTGCCCCTGTGCATCCATTTCCCACAAGCCCCTTCCACTAACCCTTCCCACCCTCCTCCTTTCCTCCCCTGGGGCAGAAGCATCAATAACACACACGCCCGGCCGGTCGAGGGTAGAGAGTAGGGCCGCAGTGAACCCCCGAGGCCTCTACTATGTGCCCCCAACATTACAGCACGGCCATCCGTCATCACCCCGACCCCGCCTGGGGTCAACACCACCCTCTAACCAGCCAGAGGATGGGACCGTCCAGGGGTCTAGCCACTGGTTCATATTACTCATATATCATATATCATGAGATTTGTTGTACTCAGTATGTCCATATGATGCATGTCAGATATGGTGCAAATGACATGTTGGTAGAACAGCTGAGATATGAACAGCAAAAATGTGTGAGGATGACAGAGCCAGGGACGATGTTGGTTCGCTTGCAAACACCACCAATAAAGCCATATGAATGGAAGCTAGATGCAAAGGAACGTTAATGCGCCCCTCATCTCATAGTTCTTCATTACGATCTGGGTGTCAATGTCAGGCTTGACGAGCTCGCTGAGTGCTGTACTGCTAATTGAACATAATGACCTTTGGTTGCATGCCAAAGGCTGCCAACTCCTGGTGGAAAAAAACAAGTCCTTACCTCAGTTCAGAGGACGGACTTCAGAGGATGCACAGTCTGGGATCGGGCCACATCATAAGCTAGATTAGACTTGATAAAGAAAGATATTTGCATGTGAAGTTGCAGAATCTCCTGCAGTTTCAGTAACATGGTGATATGAAGACATTGAAATCTTCCTCTACAAGAGAGTCCGGGGTAATAAATATGTTTCTGGTTTGTTTGTTTACGGTGTCCCAAAATTACCCAACCAGTCCTCTGTTCATTTTAGTCAAGATCACTATCGCTAATGTTCAGTGTAATAAAATGAGACTGCTCACTTATTTTGCCAATGCAATTGTTTATTTGTGCACTAAAGAACACCATTTTATCCAAGGCTTACAGCATGCAAACATAACACCTATAGAGTGTACATACTGTGTCAAGAATGTTTGCAATTAACGAGAACGTGTTGTCTTAAAAGAAAGTGTTTTAGGCTTTAATGAACTTGAACAAAAGCCCTTGATAGTGATTCTATTAGCGTGCATTACTGCTGTCTTCTCTAAGAAAATGAACTTCGCCACAGTCGGTACATATATTGTCAAGTGTATGTTCTTTATTATGAATAAAAGACAGAGAATGAAATTGATTAGAAGGAAGCACTCAAGACAAAAGTACGAGGGCCAGCGCTATGCCGTGCAGCACACGGCTGTTGTTCAAAATGGATAATAAGCTATCCGTACAAAAGTGGCATTTCCGAAGACGCTGTAGAGCGGGCGTCCGGCCCCTGTCTCTAACTGCTCTGAGTGTAATGGGAGGCTCCTTCAACACCTGAGACCATCGCGCATTTACAAGGCCTCCATTCCTGCCACCAAACCTCTCAACACACTCGCTTTTCTTTCATCTTTGACAAAGCCCTCCCTTCGCCTCCTTTTCGCTATTTGGTGAGGAGACATCTCCTCCACAAACCGACAGAGAGAGGAGCACACAGAATTAAACAAACAAACACAAAGCTCAGTGAAGCAATGCTTAATAGAGTCGCACATGGCTCCCTTTTCATCTTCTCAATAGCTGTTCAGGAAGGATCAACACTCGAGAGCAAGTCCTCTCCCGCTTCCTCTCTCAGGGGCCTTGTATCAGTCGCCACTTCACAAGGGAACTTTCTTTCTTGTTCTGACACACTTTTTAATTAGATTGTCCACTACACCATCATTTCCACCAGCCCTAGCGAGGTCAGGTGCCTGAGCTACGCTCTACATGAAGGTTCTACATAAAAATACATGCTATAAATAACACTATTAAACAACTGGCAATTCGTATGTACATTTTCAAATCACTGACTGTGATTACTGGAGAAAACTTCTCAACGTTCATGTTGTTCATTAACTATATGGCACTTTGACAAAACTGACCTTGAAATATTCAACGGAAATCAATTTGAAGTCAATGCCGGAGCAAAAACAAGCCTAAAGATTCAATCAAGCTGACTTCTTGCCTGAGTCACGCATGAATTTTGGAGGGAGGAGGTGCCTCTGTATATTTAAGGATTAGCAACTCCCCCTTCCCTTAACTGAGCTCCTTAGTTATTAATTTTACTGTTAAATACCCAAAGAAAAGCACTTTTAAGCAGCTCTCATTAATACGCCTCTCCTTCATATCGCCCAGCTAGGTGAGAACCGTCGCTGTGGCTAATTATTACCTTCATATGCAAATGCCGTTAGTCATGCTTAAAGTGTACTTTTTCGTATTTAATTAATTAAAACAATCATCTATGAACTTTAAATTAGTCTGGTGTAAAATAATCTCTTTTTATCATTTAATAATTAGCAGGCAGTAAAGCGGCTGTATTAATTGCATTTAGGCTTCCACCTCAGGAGACGCACGGAGAGGAACGGATCTCTGCTTCCTGAAATAGCGAATTCCCATGAACTGGGCTGCTATGAAGGGAAAGAGAGTGAGAAAGAGGATGAGAGAGAGAGAAGAAAGAATGAGAATAAACTCTTTTCTGCGTTCTTTCTTTAAATTACCCCTGGGAGTCAGAGACAACCCTTAATTAGCCTAGCACCATGGTAAAATTGATTGAAATGCAGCACATCAATTATTAAGCGTAACAGTTTTTTATAACTCTCCCCTGCTTCTCTTTGGGTGGGAGTGGGGTATGGTAAATCGCTTGGGTGTTACCTCCGAAAACTGCAAATGAGAGGACATTTGTTCGGATCTTCACGACCTCTCAGTATCTCTTACATGCGGTGCCGTGCATCGTAGCAAAGTATCACTGATACTCATGGCTCTTGTCTCCTTTGTTCTAATGCGATGTTTACATAGTAGGTTAGGAAACTATGACACATACTTTTTAATTCAGCCTTTCATGCACAGAAATAACTGCGGGGTTCACCAGGGCTATATATTAGGCCCTTTTCAAAACTATCTTCTTATTAGTGCTTGCAAAGTGAACAGAGTGTCATTGCAATTATCTATATAACCATTGAAAAAGGTTTTCATGTCAAAATCATCCTCGTCCAAGACTCCAGTTACTCATATGCAGCTTGACCCCTAAGGTCAAACCATCACTGTCAGTTAAATAACCTCCCTTCTATGTGGAGTGTCACCTCGTTCAGGTCAAAACAAGGTCATGTAATTTGCAATCTCTTTGTAACATTAACACGGGTTTACTTTTCTCCATTCAAAGACACCCAAACAGCTAGCACTTGGTTAATAAGCAGCAGGCACTTCAAATGACTTCTGTGATTACCAAAACAGAGCTGTTAGTTAAAGCCATCTCACTGGCAAATAAAAGTGTTCATTACTGAAGCAGTATTAATCGGTTAAAACAGCAATAATCTGTATAATTGCTTTAATTACCCTGCCAATAAAGAGCAACACAAATTCACAGCTCATTTTTTGGCTGTCCGCCCACCAAGTGATTTACTTTATAACTGCTGCCTGCTGCTGGTAACAATGTGCATAGCAGTGTTCAGTGCACAAGAGGTACAAGGGTAGGTGATTTCCAGCAAATTAAAATTATGCTAAAAGTATGTATAGTTTTAGATTTATTTTCATGTTCCAACAACCATCCGCCACTAAATATGACCTCTCGAAAATAATTGATTTAAGAATTTCCAGCCGGATAATGAAATGGCACCTTATATACTTTTAAGTAAAGTTGGTCATGAAAAAAATTCGCATTTCTGGGCAAACTATCCTATTATCTACTCCAGCCTTCGAAGGTCTCTTGGGGGTTACGGGCTGGGATACTACATGACCCCTCTGATGACTGTATAGACCTTGGTCATTGTCACTGCTTACCATGGTTGGAAAAACTCATTTGAGCCTAATTAATTTTTTGCAGGGCCCTTGTGCTCCAGTTACCGCTGCAGACCTTTGCCAAAGAACCAGGAAAAAGACTTCTGAAGACATCCAACACTTCACACTGGACAAGTCAGAGGGCTGTGCACAAAAGAATCCATAGAGGCCATTGTAAAGGAGTCAGGGTCAAGTATAGGTTAGGATGAGGTTTTAATTAGTTGGCCATAACTTATACATGATTGCTCTTTCCCTATGGCCAAAATTCCACAATGGAGCTACTCTTGAATGATCCGAGAACAATAACACAAGAAGGTGGAGGCATTGTGAATGTCGGTAAGGGTATTATACGTAAAAAAAAAAAAAAAAATGTGAATGAAGAGACCCAAGACAGCAAGCTCAGAATGGAAAACAGTATCATACTTACATTATCGATAGTCGGACATAACAGTTTGACCCCAAATACTTACCGGGACCAACGGACCACAGTAGTATCGAGAAGAGCGTCCTCTGATTGTATGCCCATTCGAGATGCAAACCCAATAGGCCTATTCACAATACATTTCCAGTAAGTCAGTTTGTAAGTAAATATACGTTTTTGGGAAATGTTTTCTGGCGCACATTAACGAGCCACTGGGGTTTATACTGTGAAATGCTGCCAAACCAGATGCAACTTCGAGACTAAATGCCACATAAATTATAAACTATTACAGTGTAACTTGGAGAAACCACTTAGTGCCTATCCCGACCACAGAGAGGGGTTTTAACGAGAGAGGAATGATTAACGAATGCTGCAATACATGCCTCCAAGCTTTTAGCAGCCAATTTGTGAGGTCTTGCCTAACATCAGGACCCCTATGGACCTAACCAACGGTGAGACCTTGATTCAGAGGGATGTGGCCTAAACACTTCTGCTTCTGATAATAGTGACATCAACTACTAATAAACAAACGAGTGAATGGCACATACATTAGTTTTTATAAGTCGTCATTGATGCACAGTCACCAAACGTTAAAGGACCCAAGGGCTTTGTTATAATGAAAATGAAACGGACAAGATTTTAGCGTGATGATTATAACAATATTTACATTAATTGAGCCTCACAAAGTGACAATTAAATCTCAAACTTATCGTCAGACCAAAATTAACTATACTATCAGACAGGCATTTTATGGGCAGCTAAACTGTTCTCAGAAACGACCGTATGTTACTGAAGCTCTTGCTCCCCCTGGTGGTCAAAGAAAGGAAGCACAGCACCATAGCTATTTACTTGAGGTTTATCAACCTAGTTCTGTCTATGCCAGTCCACTGACCAAAAAGCCCTTTCTTATCTAATGGTATTCTAGTGCTGTTTTTCAATTGCAATTATTTTCAATTATTTCAATTACAGAACAAGTATCTTATTCTAATTTAGATTCTACATCAGTTCAGATGTTAGGTGTAATTTATTTAAATCCTAATCCCAGTTGAACACCTCTAGTGTGACTTTAAATGCAAACTTTGAGCCAAAACCTCATCACCAATCACCTATGACTTGTACATGTAGGTACAGTCATTTTAGACACCTCAAAAACTGTTGAAACGGAGATGGAAATACAATTTAAATGCATGAATTGTTTCATTGTTGCCAGTTTTGTAAGTGCCGTTTTCTGTTCTTAATAAGGTGGTGATCAAATACCTTTGTCTATATAGTGAATGTACAAGTCATTGGTGTTTGGTGATTACTGACTCAAGGTCAGGAAAGAGGTGTTCTGCTGGGATTAGGACTTGGCTTTCATCAGGCCACAGCAGTTCTTCCAGTGGCTGAATCCATCATTTCTTTTTGAACCTTGCCTTGTCTAAACTGTTGCTATACAATTAGAAGCACACAATTCCCTAGAATATCTGTATATGCTTATACATTAAGATTTGTACTCACTGAAGTTACTTTAGTCAAACCAGTTCATTAGAAGAGGGTTTCCCAATACCTTTGTCCATAGTTCAAATACAGTATATCTTAGAGAATCATGTTTGATTCAGTTTGGAATGGTATCTGGTCTGAAAGCAAACAAGAAACTCAAATGAGAGCTACCAAATTATTGTAAGGTACTCAATGACACTTCTGCTTATTGTGGCTTATTTGTGGCAAATTCTTCCAGAAATGCATGAAATTGGATAAGTTAAGGTCAGATTTTGTGTCCAAGGCATAATATTGTAGACACGAGAATCCATTTTGCATTCAAAACAGCACTCTTTTACTTTTTTAAAAGATTAAGTCCTGGACACTCATTTCATTTTGCTACTTTTCAAATGTAGATACACAAATTATTTAGTCTTACCAAAATTATGACTGTCCCACATTTGCTGCTTAACTTACACCACAGCCACCAAGTTCATCTCCAATAAAGCTCTCAAATGTTAGTGTACAGTGGGGAAAATATTTGACACCCTGCTGATTTTGTAAGTTTCCCTACTTACAAAGAAAGGAAGGGTCTGTAATTTTTATGGTAGGTTTATTTTAAAGGTATAGAGATGGAATACCAACCAAAAAAAAAAAAATTGCATTTCACTCGTTGAAATAAGTATTTGATCCCCAAGCAATACATGACTTTGTGGACTTTGGTCCACTCCTCTTTACAGATCCTCTCTAGATCCTTAAGGTTTCTTTAAGTTGTCGTTTGGCAACTTAAAGTTTCAGCTCCCTCCACAGATTTTCTACAGGATTGAGGTCAGGTGCTTCTTGAACCTCCTCTTTGTTGGCTTGGCGGTATGTTTCGGGTCATTGTCATGCTGGAAAACTTCAGTGTTCTGGCTGAGGGAAGGAGGTTCTCCTCAAAGATTTTACAGTACATGGCTCTGTCCATTTGCCCCTCAATGCGGTGAAGTCATCCTTTAACCGGAGCAGAAAAACAGCCCCAAAGCACAATGGTTCCACCTCCGTGCTTGACTGTAGGGATGGAGTTCTTGGGGTCATAGTCAGCATTTCTCTCCCTCCAAACACAGCGAGAAAAGTTAATGCCAAAGAGCTCAATTTTGGTCTCGTCTGACCACAGCACTTTCTCCCAAGCCTTCTCTGAATCATTTAGATGTTCTTTGGCAAAAAAAAAACTTAACAGTCCTTCTTGAGCAGGGGGACCTTGTGGGACCCGCTGCAGGAATTCAGTTTATTTAATGTTACAAATGTTTTGATTGGTGACTGTGGTCCCAACTGCATTAAGATCATAAACAAGCTCCTCCTGTGTAGTTCTGGGCTGATCCCCTCATCTTTCTCATGATCATCTTTACTCCACGAGGCGAGATCCTGCACAGAGCTCCAGAAAGAGGCTGAGACATGGTTGTCTTGTATTTCTTCTTTTTCCGAATAATCTCACCAACAGTTGTCTCCTCCTCACCAAGCTTCTTGTTGATGGTCTTGTAGCCCATTCCAGCCTTGTGCAGATATACAATCATGTCTCTGGCATCCTTTGACAGCTCTCTGGTCTTGCCCATGGTGGTGGGAGAGGTTTGAATGGAAGGTCCAGATTGTGTAGACTTGCGTTTTGGTTGGAATTCTGTCTCGATCCATTAAAATAAACCTACCAAAACATTACAGACCCTTCATTTCTTTGCAAGTGGACAAACTTACAAAATCAGCCAGGGATCAAATAAATATTTCCCCCACTGTACGTATTTACCCTGTTCTGTTGGCAAAGAGCTTAAGTCAACATTCACGTGGCATCAACTAACAATTTTGATGGCAGTAGTGCAACAAGAAAATACTCCAGACAGGTGTTAACATGAGAATTAAAACTTTTTATTAGTGTATTTATGAAGTCTGCATATGCAACACGCCTGAAAAGCTTATCGCTTGAAGTTCACGTCCTACCAATACATCTCTCTAATGGTAAAACAAGCTCACCAACTGTTAAATGCTTTGCAAAATAGGAGAAAAAAATAATAGAAAGTCAAATAAAATTATATATACACATTTATATGCATATATGTCTGGTCCACTTTCAGTTCTATTTGGTTTTCGTTCCACACCCAGTCAAAAATGGCAAACAATGTTCCCAGTGTCTAAATGGCTGCTCATCGGCTTTAAAAACGGGCCACCACATCTTCGTCAGCTTTTTACTAGATGCACTTTAAGTACAATCGCAAGAGTAGTAAAGATCAATGAAGGAAAATATGGAGACAGAGGTGGGAAGAGGGGAATGGATATTTGCAACGCCTGGTCACTGCCACAACAAGTAAAGAATAACAGACAGCTATATCACAGTCATTAGCAAAAGTTGTACAATGAGCACGCACACTAAAGTTGCACAGTTCTCCCTGTAGAAGCAACCCGTTTAGTCTTTTTTTTTTTTTTATTCCCCAATTGCAAACGAATAGAACACCGCCATGGTTTCAGGTAACCATACTTTGAGGGGCGGGGTTATACAGTATTGTGTTGTGAATATGAGACGAAAGCAACTGAGAGAAAAATAAAATCAGATGGGGTTCGAGATCAGGGCGAAACGTTAACCGGGACAACAGCTTGAATTAGGAAGCGGAGACAGAGGAGAAAAGATATTTGCGCTTATAAAAATGTCATGCTAAATAACGTTTTCGTATGATAGGACATTTCATTATGAAGCCATGTTCCTTTAAAAAGAGGGCATGATCTAAAAAAATATTCAATTCTAATAAAAAGGAAGAGAGCTTTAAAGATCTTAAATATATTTATATATAAAAATACATGAAAATACAAAAAGTAGCTAAAAGAAAGATAAAGTGGGGAAAAAAAAATATTGTAATTGTGAAGGATAACCTAGTTTATAAACACTTAAAGCTTAAATACTTGATTTGTTTTTTTTTTTATTCTTTTGTCGTTTTTATTTTAAAGATCTGGACTGCGTGAGACGCTTTAATAACCTTCGAAAGTCCCTAAAAGAAGCCACTTTCTGAAGAAACCAGACTCCAAAACCACTCCACAGCTAACTAGTGAATATTTTACCCAGTGAATAAAAAGTTAATTCTGAGGGGCGGCGTTAAGTTCAAATTGAACGTGGGCCCTTTTTTTTGTTTTTGTTTTCGTTAAACATTCTAGGTCTGAAGAAAAGAAGCATGACTTATGCAGCATACCTCAAATCAAAGGCAACATTTTATATAGTGGTTTGGGGAAATAAAATCGCAAAAAAAAAAAGAAAAAAAGAAATGAAATAAAATTAACTAAATACAAGTATCTTTTGGCATTACTGAAGAAAATCAAAAACCATGATTACGTTAACGTGTCAATCTGCATCAATAATAACGTGTATAAAAACAAAGAATGCGACTTTTTGCCAGAAAAAGTAACCTCCTTGAACGACGGGATTGGGATCGGCATCCAGGAAAATTAATCGTTAAAAGAGTTTCAGAGTATTTACTTCATCAGGGGGAGAAAAGCCTTGCCGCTACAAGTGTGTGAAGTTATTTTCTGCCTTCTTGAACTTCCACACAACATACGCACCTTCCCTCCTTCTCGAAAACCATGTAAATAAAATAAAAACCAATATACATTTCAAATTCTACTACTAATACATGTAATATTGAGGGTTTATGAAAGAAAACAAGAGAGATTTAAAGGTGCATGAAGCTGATGAGACAGCAAGTGCTGCGTTCAGGTCCGAACGGAGAGAACATCAGTGTCAGGACGACAGAGATAGAGAAAGGCTCACGATTACTATGAAAGAGAAAGAGGGGGCGGGGTTCGAGTAAGTCTGTTGTTCTTCGTGTTGTCGGTTGATGTGATTGTAGAATCAGTCGTTTTGGGGGCAGAGGACAGAGAGCTTGGTCATGGCGATTAGGACATACTGGAACAGCGTACGGAGGGCGAGCCCATTTGGGTCAGGACCTTGTCCAGCCACTGCAGGGGGCCGTTCAGGTGAAGCTCGATCCAGCAGGGGGTGCTCGTCACCGTCTGCCGTCTACACAACAATCAACGGTCACAGGCTGTATCATATATCAACTACATTTGAAAGTAATTCATTTAGTGAATTCATTGAGAAATTGACATTTCACTACAAGTGTAATTTAAACCAAGCTTTTTACACATTTTTACTATTATGTAAACAAAAGGTAGAAACCGTATGCATTCAAATTTAAAGCAAAATTATAGGAAGTTTTTACCATTTATTTTTACTAAAAACTCTCAGATCAAGTCCATTTAATTGTGCACACCTGTACTCGGCTCCCCAGCCTTTGACGAAACTCATGCGAATGGTGCACATCCTCGTCAGCTGATATACTGCCTCAAAGCCCTGGTTCACCGACTGAGCCAGCAGTGCCGCAAACTCCTGGTTATTGAAGATCTTCAGGTTACAGCCTAAGACAGAGAGTATCATTACGTCATAATGGTTGGACGTTAATAAAAAAAATAAACTGTATTGAGAGGACAGTAAAGAGTGAGTGAATCTCTCACCTGGAGGGATTTTACAGACTGTCGCAGGGTGCCAGCCATACCTCTGATTACAGTTAGGGCTTTGAACAAAGATGGCGCTATCGCTAAGACATTCGGCAAACACTTCACCACCAATATAATACAGCCTGACCCCTCGTCCTATTAAAAAAAACATCAGCACAAAAATTGTTTTGGATATCTTCCATTGAAGCAAGTAAGTAATACACAGGTTTGGAATGACTTCGACTGAAACACTTGATAACAGAGCAGCTGAAGAGGTCTTGGTACCTATGTGTCTCCGGGTCATCTCCACGGTGGCATTGCGGTTGACGTTGGACAGCAGGCCCAGGCAGAAGCGCTCGGAGTTGGAGGGGTCTGTGAAGCCGTCCACGGTGAGGGATGGCTGAGAGGCGTGGAATGTTTCTCCGACCCGCTGGTTGAGTTCATAGTAAGCTATAGAGCACCAAAACGCGGGCTCCGAGTAAGTCACTGGCTGAAGGTCTGAAAGAAAGATGAAAAAGAACAAACGTAAGAACAACCTGACAAGCTCAGACTATGGTAGTAAAACTAATTTATTAAGATTGTAAGGTCTCTGAAGATGTATTAAGAGTGAGTTAAAGCAGTTGGTAAGGTCTTACCCATGCCATGATTGACGGGCGAGAGTATGCTTGGCGACAGTTCCGCAGGAGAACCTGAAAAAATAAAATAAATAAATAAAAAATTAAATTTATATACACATTATTTTTTATCCTCTTTCACTCAAAATATGCATGTGATTTGAGAAATGATTCCTAAAGGTTCCAAACAGAACACTAAATTAAGTAAGAATGGCAGCAAAAAGCATTAAAATGGAAATTCTTGGTAGAAATGAAATTCTGGACACAACAGCTTGGAAAACAAAATTTTGCAGTGTAATAAAGAGTGACAGATCTTCTCTTCTGTAATGAGACAAAAAACTAAAACAGCAACGCAGGGCATGGTGTCGGTTCTCTTCATTAGTTTATGATTGGACAACGCAGATCCGAATACAAACTTGTAATTATGGCATCATCAGAGAGAAATCTGTCACTTGTAAGGTCCCAAGTTAAACTTTTTCTTCCTTCAGGTTGCATTACGGTCATTATATAACCTCACAATCATAGCCTAAAGCCTAATTTTTTTTATTTTATTTTATTTTTTTATAAATCAAACCAGTCAGAGGAGATCAAACATATTTGATATTTTAAGCTGATTTCAGAACACGTTTTCATTTGTCATGCATCTAACAATGAAGCGCATGTTTTTGCAAGAGTTGTTGTGATCGGAACATCATGAAAGTCCTCAGTCGTTAATCTTTCCCCTCTATACATTAACAAAGATGGCAAGTGTATGATGCCTAGTTTCTAAACACTGTTCACATTTTGTGAAGTTGTGTGGTGTACTAAAAAACACTTGTTCTTTCCAGGGACTCGGGAGATTAGAGAAGTTCATTATTTTAAAGGGATAGTTGACCCAAAAATGAAAATTCTGCCATTAATTACTCACCCACATTTGCTCATCTTCAGACCAAAATCAAGATATTTTTTGAAGAAATCCAAGAGCTTTCTGACCCTCCATACACAACAACGCAACTGATACTTTCAAGGCCCAGAAAGGTAGTAAGAACATTGTTAAAATAGACCATGTGACACTAGTGGTTCAACCGTAATATTATCTCTTCCGTGCCAGTCTTCGATGCCCGTTCACAAGAGTACCACGATGCTTGGTGTTGCTGAAGCAGGTGACATGATTGTGAGACATTACAGAATTTCCATTTTTGGGTGAACTAACACTTTATAAAGTAGTATTCAATCAGAAGATAATTTAGGGGAAATCTGACTGGAGCACAGAAAGCAAACTACTGTAGTAAAAGCAGGATTTAAAGTACAAACACACGTGGCTATCATTCCCATGTAGTGGTGTCACAGTGGGAATGTACCTGTGTCCATACTTTGATTCATCTGCTGGTCGCTGGCCTCCCCATCCTCACTGATGTATCCCGGTGGAGGAGTTTCTGAACACACAGAAAATCACAAACAACTTGTTAATACTCTTGAACTACACAATAACACATACAGTCTTTGGTGTGTGTTCCTACCTGGTATATAATTGTTAGGAGGCTCGATCCCTGTTGGGAAGTTGGTGTTTTCAGGTATGGAGTTGGTGTAGTCGTCCAGAGGAGGCAGCTCAGTCAGGATCTCTGTGTGTCTTGGCACGAGGACAGGAGGAAGAACTACAGGAGCCAATGTTCAGATGATTGAATGAACGCTCAACAGGAAAAAGCAAAGCTATTTCCATTCAAATAATACATATTGACAAAATTTGTTTTTGGCAATTCAGCTGCCGATTTCCATACCTGGCGTCTCCACCCGCTGGTAGTGGTAGGGGTTGATGCAGACTTCATCCTTCTTGAGGTTGAAGGCGTACTCGCAGGTCTCGATGGCGCGCAGCTCGTGGTGGCTGTGCAGGTCGGGCCATCGCCACAGGCGGCAGTAGATGACATGAGGCAGACCTTTGCGGTGAGACACCTGCAGACGGCCGTCCAGAGATCTGACCCGAGCGTCCACAGAGAGAGGGCGAGAGAAATGGAAGAGAGGGAGCGTGCCAAATGAGCAGAGAAAGACATGCATGGATGGAGGGAAGAGGGGAGATGGTGAGATTAGACAGCACATCGTAACAACAGAGATGCACAATTCATCTATTATCATTAAAACATATGAGAGCTACAATAACAGAATACTAATGTTTTAAAATCACTGGTTCTCAACTAATGGTTGGTGACCCAAAAATGAGTGCTATGCAACATGGGACAAAGAAAAACAATCCATTTAACAATGTGGAAAGTGTTTCATGTTTATTTTAATGCACATACAATCCAAATCTATTATTTTAAGTTACATATAGGACATCAGTCAAAAGTTTGGAGTCAGCAGTTTTTTTTTTTAATGTTTATATAAGTTTCTTATGCTCACCAATTCCTCATTTATTTGATCATCAAAAAACAAAAAAAATAAATACATAAAGTAAATAATCCTTCATATACATCTACGATATATAAATATACATACATTAAGATTAAATTAAAAACAAATCTTTAAAATTAACACTTTAAATACCAGTTTTCTATTTTTTTTAAAATATATTTTATTCTTTAAATATTGCTCAATATTTGAATTTTTTTCTGTAGTGATTTTTTTTTCAATATATTTTGATTAATAAGTTCATAAGAACAACATTTATAAGAAACGGACATCCTTTTTAACATTATAAAATGTCTATTCTTGCTGAAATAAAAATAAAACACCTTACTGACCCCAAACTTTGGCTCAGTGCTTATATATAACATTAGTATATATGAATGCAAATATAAACGGTTCACCTCTGCATAAAATTTTGCAAATTTTTGTTTGGGTCAAAAAAAAAAAAAAAAAAAATCAAATAAATCAGTTGAGAACCACTGTTTTAAACTTGCTTTAAATGAAGGGAATGTATGGAATTATGAAAACGTATCCATCTGCTTTAAATCTATTGTAACATTTAGAATTAAAACTCTACAACAAAACAAGTGCTTCCATCTTCAGGACATTAACTCTACATCAACTATAAGCACGTTAAAGTGTTTATTTGGAGGCCCCCGGAGCCCGCTGTGCTCGTTCAGCCCCACCTGTGTCTCGTGGGGTGAGTGTGGCACAGTGTCAGGAGAGGATATTCACCTGGTTTGGTCAGGGTAGCTGTAAAGGCCTGAGGTATCCCACTGTTCTA